>NW_027367423.1:0-58323 GCF_046119375.1 Phyllobates terribilis | reverse complement strand
ACTGGACCTTTTTGAGGGGGGAAATGTAGAAAATGGGTTATAAAGCCCAAATTGCTCTTATGTCAAACTTTATTACTAAGGATTTGTTTGGTATCTTATTTATAGAGGCATTATATATATTTTTGTACTTTTAGTGAAAATATTTTTGAACACGATAAACAATGTGACACATTAAAAAAGAGAAAGTTAATACTCTCTCCGGATACAAATAGTTGTCGTTTTAAGATAACTTTATTGGATACAAATAGTTATTATTTTATCAAGGTTTTTCTTGTTTTACCACATTTATCTCTATGCAATTTTAGTCGGTGGCGGAGCCAGAAAATTATTCTTGGAGGGGAGACTGTTATTTTTATTTTTGTTCTTATTAGTCATTTATAATGTTATGATTTGTTTATAATTATTTCAATAATTATAAAGTATTGTTTGATTGTTTTAATCATATTTGAAAGTAAATAAACAAGCTTAAGATACGCCAAATATATATAAAGAAATAAAAACTCAACGGTTTAAAACTTGATCTTTATACAAAATTATTCTTTTCATCTTTGTTTTTTTAATTGAAAACTAATCTATGTAGATTAAGTTGAAATAAAATTTATATTGTTACAATAAAGGGAAAATTCAATGAGAAGAACATAAAGAATACAAGTTTGAATTAATATAGATATTATATACTAGGAATTAAGTTAATTTTTTTATTAAAAATCAATATACAAAAACTAGACTTAAGTAATGTATATTTACAACATATATGATACATAAAATTATAAAAGATACAAAAATAATAATAGCTTAAAATAGAAGTTAAAAACATTCGAGTATGAAAAAATTATTAATTAGAAATACTATATATACACAAATTAAAAAGAGAAAAAAAGAAATTGACATAAATTACTATACATTAACCACTACACCAAGACAACTTATTTGTCTTTCTGGTTAAACTGTTTAATCTATTACAAACTTATAAAATTATATATATACATATTATGATTCCGTCGGAGGACCGGAGGGCAGGTGACCCCTCGGGCCCCCTGTGGCTCTGCCACTGATTTTAGTAGAGAGATTTGTGAGGAGAAATCCACCTTAATTTATATAACGAAAGGGCTATATACACTCCAAAAAAATTCTTCATACACTCCAAAATAAAACGCAAGATTTTTGCAAACGCAGATTTTTTGCGTTTTCAGTCAATTTATATACTTAGGGGTGCTTTGGAAGTACAGTCTTCGTACCTGAGCGAAACGCAGGAAACGGGCGAACGCAAGAATTGCGCGTTTGGTTGGTAGAGGAAAACGCAGGAAACGGGCGAGTCAAACGCAAGATTAATGCGTTCGCATTAATTACGCGTTTGGTTGGTAGAGTCAAACGCAAGATTAATGCGTTCGCATTAATTTTGCGTTCAACAGTGACCTTCTTCCTCCATAAAACGCCGGCCCTAGTCCTTCTTCGCCATATATTTGTTCTCCTTCCTCAATCGAAAGCTCCCTACGAACGCAGATTTTTTACGAACGCGAAATTTATTTGTTTCACTCCTCGATGGAAGACGTCTCTACCGCTGCTCCTCTGGTGCTCCCGACGCCGGCGATCGACGCTCATTCGGACGCAGTTCCGGCCGATTCCGCCGCAGTTCCGGTCGATTCCGGCCCTCCCGCCACAGTTCCGGTCGATTCCGGCCCTCCCGCCGCTCTCCCCGTCGATTCCGGCCCTCCCGCCGCTCCTCCGGTGGATTCCGCCCGGTCCGACGCAGTTTCGGCCGATTCCGAGCCTCCATTGCTCTTGTTTCCGGCGGCAGTCCGATGACCTCGGAGCGGACTTACGGCACCAATCTCAACGGCCGGTCCGACGACGGCGACGACCATCACCGCCGCAACCAAGGCCCCGGTAAAGGAGAAAAGAAAACGAGCACCTCCGAAAAAGAAAAATACGGCACCGAAGGTGAGGAAGCCGACTCAGAAATCGAAAACACCGACGGACCCGCCAATCAACTTGGCTACGGTATATTTAGAATCATATGTTTTTATTATTTTAGAATAATATGTTGTTATTATTTAGTTGTAAATAATATGTTGTTATTAATTAGTTATTATTTAGAATATTGATAGTAACTTCAATTTCTAATGAAGGGGATAGCGGAGGCGGTAGGTGGATCTGTTAGGAAAAACGTGCTGGTCCTCGTGATATTGCTGCACGAGGGATCACGGCTTCGGCACGACGGGGCGAGGCTTCCGATTTGAGCAGACAGTTGGATGTTGATTTAGCTACAGATACGATACCTTCTTTTGAGCACGACGATGTCATGTACGATGATGTTGATGATCGCCAACAACATCAGGAGAAGGTGTACGATATCTCCGATGTTCTACAAGCGACCGACTCGGCCTACAACGAGGAATGGGTTGCCCCAGATGATGATATGGACATGGAGGACCAGCCGCCTTCCCCTCCTCCACCGACCCAGACATCAGAGCCGACTCAGACCTCAGAGCCGACTCAGACATCAGTGCCGGTTTCCACTACCGACACAGTTATCCCCACTACTTTCCCTTTACCAGAGCCACAGGTGCGCCCCACTCCCGAGACAGGTGGACCTTCTAGTACTTCTCCACCTGAGGTTCAGAGGCCTGCAGTTACTGACCCGGTTGTAGACCCACCTGTCGGTCCCGTACCTTTTGGTCAGGAAGGGAACTGGATGCCTGGAGGGCCTCGTTCGTCGGCGTTGATTAAGTCATATACGCATCACATCGCACCCCTGTTGTGGACGGCGACTCAAGTGGAGGCAGGTGTCAACCCAGATAGGGTTCCTGGAGTAGTTTTCCCCTCATCTAACACCAGAGATCCGGTATGTATTATAATTAACAGAACATTTATAAATATTATACAAAACATAACACTCCTGATTCAATTATTCCAGTTGAGGAGAGTCCTTAGAACTTTCCCTCGCAAACCCCACTACTCAGAGTCAGAGGCTTTCCGGACGGACGAGCCCGGATCATGGTGGTCATTGGCACAAGCTAGCCAGCTGACTAGCTTGAGAGATTTGGAGTTTCGAAGGACAGACATGGTTCTTATTTCGGCATTCGTCGAGAGATGGTACCCGGAGACGAACTCGTTTCACTTTCCCGGGGGTGAGCTTACCATTACACTGCACGTTGTCGTGAATATACTTAGGATTCCTATTCATGGAAGCGTCGTGGTCTGTCCTTTGAGTGATGATATCATGTGGGAGTCTTTGGCGGAGGTTTTAGGGGTGGATATTCCTACCGCGAGACTACTTGGATCTGGTAAAATCTATTTGACCTAATATATGACTTTGTAAAGAATTTATTTAACACAATTTCTAATTTTTCAAATAATAGGTTCCGGTTTCAAAACCGGCGAATTTATGAAGGTCAGGCTGAAGAGTTTATGTGAAGCCGCAGAGAGGTAAAAATTATAGAATCAAGTAAAATAGTTAATGTAATTTTATTTGGAACTATTTTATGAATCTCGTTCTTTACAGGAACGAGAATCATATCGCTACGCTATATTTAGCGATTCTAGCATCAAGCACCCTGTTTACAGACAAGTCTGGGATGCGTTGCAAGCCAGAGCTCATCTCTATGTTCCTCGATCACAACCAGACCGGCAATTATGCATGGGGGACTGGAGCCCTAGCATACCTGTACAGATAGTTAGGACTCGCATCACGAGGTCTAACTGCTTCCATCTCCGGTCCTATGCTTCTGTTGAAGGTATACACGTTTATTTTGATTCTTGGAGTTTGCATTTATTTTAAGTTAAACAAGTCTAATTTTGATTTCTACGTAGTCTTGGATCTGGCACTATTTTCCTACCTTACGAGGCCATGCTTCGTTCGATATCAAAGAGAAGATGGATACTCGCGCGGCTGCACGAGATGGTGTCGAGGCCCCTCAAGGTAGTGATCCGAAGCGGTTGATCAAACTACGCCAACTTCTTGATCAGTACACGGTTGTTGATGTAAGTTCTAATATTAATATGTATCTTGTTATCTATTTTTTCTGTTACTTCTTTTTACCTTTTATTGATGTATATCCATGATATAGATTCACTGGACGCCGTGGGGTGAGATCAATTTTGACGACCCGCATTTCGCTCCGTAGAGATTCTGAGGTGTGATCGAGTACGATCAAATTCACGAGCCGTATCTCCCCGATAGAGTACTGCGCCAGTTTGGTCGTAGGCAAGGCATACCTGACGCACCACCCGCTCCCCTTACAGTGACACGTACCTCTTCATTACGATCTTCGGTGACATTATCCTACCTTGATGATGCGCTATAGTGGGGAGACACTCCAATGCCGTTGATAGTGCTCAGTGATTTTCCAGAGGCCAGACCACCATGGGAGTGTCATCCAGAGTATCTAGACTGGTGGAAGCAAATGTCACATCCTTACGTCGATTACCGAACCTTCATAGGACCTCACCCATTACCGTTACCTCCAGACCCTACGACGGTGTGTTGCATAAATTTATTTTTTATTATTACGCTTACTTGACATATTTAATACTTATGTTTTGTTTTTCTTTAACACAGTGTGCTCAGACTGTTGGTGCGAAGATCCAGATGTATAAGGCGAGGAGATCCGATTTACCGGATGACGTGAAGTCTGATTTTTTGAACTTCGCATTACAGTTGACAGGTTATAGAGCCCTTAGTCCCCCCATCTTCCCCTCGTACAGAGCCTTCAGAGCACATTTTTCATGATTCGGTACATGAGGTAGGCGGGGATAGCGGCAGGCGGACGCGCAGTGATTTGTGTATATGTTTTTTGGATGTATTGGTGTTTCGGGATATGTTTTTTGGATATATATCATTTCTTGCCTTTTAGTTCAAATTAAACTCAATCACCTAAACATTGAAATATTTCCACCAACTAAACTACTTCAACCAAGTACAATGAACATGATTCCTAAACCAAACTATGAGCCGATCGACCATATGCAACGCGAAAGTCCCTAAACATTGAAATCCTTGAAGCAAATGTTTCGTCCCAACCTTCTACACTTATATGTTTGAATTGATGCCATGCATATGGAGTCGGGGGGAGAGGACTTCCATCAGTAAGCCATATCTACAATAAGAAAAAGTGAAAGGTAGTTCAAATATGTTAATATGATCAATTGAGCATAAACCTGGAAAAAATAAGACATACCGGTATGAAGTGGTTTTGTTTGCCTACTTGAGCCATTGCCAATATCCGAAGTCCATCACCATCCAGTCTTGATTGTGATGTCATCATTGGCAAGCATAAGCACGGACCATTCCAAGACAAGAATGCCAAAGCTACTTGATAAACTGTTGCAAATACCAGACCGGCCATGGGCATATCGCACCAGAAACTCTGTGGGCAAGGGCTCAACATGTAGTTCACTGAAATTACGTAGCTATCATATGACTTTCCGGGATTTAGTCTTGCTAACGCGGGTTCATACAATGATCTGTTGGCAACCAGGTGAGATGCCAAAGTGAGTCGAATCCTCTTGTAGTTTTCTTCATTTCCACCCAAAAGTACACTCATCGAGCGATACCCACAATGTCCGTCTCCAGCTACATCCTTCACCTCCTTAATGAACGGATACCAAAAGTAATCAATGTTGTTGACTCCAAAGTCCATCCCCAAATGAGTGATCGGTTCCCCGACAGATTGTGATCCTGATACTTCTTCATGATCGTTATAAACTTGACTCCCCTCTACATCATCATGTTCTTCTTTCTCTTTTCTTTGACTTCTTACTTGACTCCCCCTTTTATTTCCCTTCTTTACTTCTTTTGCCTTTTCCATCTTATCCACATCCTCTCTCGCATACTCGAACCCACTCGGATCTCTCTTCGTGGACCACTTGGTGGACCCCTTGGGTCTTCCTTTTGGCTTGATCATTGTGGGCTCCAACAAGGTTGTCTCGTTAGGGTACTCCAAGTCTGTGAAAACATCACCCATATGCTCTATTGTTGATTTCTTTAGCTCACCTCTTTGAAACTTTTGGGAAAACTCGTTGCACCTCATCTCTCCAACAGTCATATTGACATCATCACCTGTAACATTGTCGGCGTCAGAACGGATTATCCTATCCCAATCAATCTGCTTCCAGAAGCGGTGTATCTCGGAAGGCATGATTGGCCTCCTCTTAATGATAGCTCTAGCAATTGTGTGAAGGCAAGGTAGGCCAAGACACTCTGTCATCCAGTAATCATCGCACTCTTCTTTAAATTTTCCCGCAATTAATAGCTCGTATAAATGATACAAGGTCATCAAGCCCCGATCTGATACTCTATAAAAGAGTCTAGAAAACACAATCTTGATATGTGGTTTCATCTTGTTGTATTGTGTGGGCATCTTGATCCGTGATATCTCCATGCTTGCCTTAATCTTACAAACTTGGCTGTCAATCGCGGAGTCGATTCGGACCACCATCCTGCTAAACCCGCCTATACTTGAATCCACAATTCTCTTCAACACCTTGTGCATACCCTCGACCCTTTTCAAAACAATCAACAATAATAAAGACAATAATTTATGGATCGTCTAAAAATATATATAAGGTTTTACAATTACGATACCTGTTACTTGTTCTTGTGAAAAAGTGGAGATGGTGGTCAGTCCAAGCTCTAACTATGTTTTCCTTGTAAGGTGTTAGCCACCACTTCTAACATATCTAACCAACCCGGGATTCCATGAATTCTTCAACTCCTCAAGCTTCTTTTCATAGCTTTCCTCCGTATATGAGCAAAAGAGTCTCCAACATTGTCCACAAAAAGCTTTTATTGCTTCAGGATTCTTCAAAAGAGGGGAACAATAAGCTTCAATGTTGTGCTTTATATGAACCCAACACAATAAGTGTTTAGCCTCCGGAAATATAATATGGATTGCATTGATCAGTGATTTCTCTCGATCGGTCATTATAGCCGTTGGCATGACTCCGGCTTCCTCGCACAAATAACGAAGCTTTCTCATGATGAAAGTGTAATGAACAATCTCTTCTTTCTTGGTAAACGCATATGCGATGTTGAATGTCTTGTGAGTACATGTAAAACCGACAATCTCTACCAAAGGCATGTTATACCTAACGTTAAAATACAAGAAACATAAGAACATATCCAAAATTTGATAAATTCTAATAAACTATAAATGATGTATCACTTACTTGTTTGTCTTGTATGTGACGTCTATGACGATAACATACGGGAACCTCTTAAGAAGCTTCAATGAGTCAACGTGTGCAAAAAATAAGACGTCCACTTCATTGGTCCGATTTTCCCTCAATGGAAACACTTCATATTTGCGTAGTTTTAAGAAATTGAGCGTCCATTGGGTGAACGTCAAATCCCCACGGTTCACGAATTGCACTTTTTGTAGATAGTTTGAAACTTGTTTTGGCGAAGTGACATTCCCCGGAAATGAGATTTTCAATGCATTACATATAGCAGATGGGGGAACATATGACTCACCTAAGCTCCGCACCAATATCTTCTCTTGCTCGGTTAATTGACCGATGATTGCATGCCCTTGAAAGTGAGTCAACAATTTGTGGTTGTGTACACCACTCACTATGCGCAATATCCATTTGCGGTCAATTGTTTTATGCTTACTCTTCTTCTCCGCTACACCTACAAGCCTAAATGTGCACCCCGATTTCTTCCCTTCACGAGTTTCCACAACAATCTCCCGTTCCCCTTCATCTACGTAATCACTTTTTTTCTTTCTCAATCTTTGCTCTCCAAAATGTTCACAAACCAAGCTAACATATCTAATGGTACTTCGTTGAATAACTAAACACATCATCAACTCTTTCCCCATTTTCTTTACCCAATCAACCAAATCATCTCGACTTTCTCATTTCAAGTTAGTCTCAAATTCCTTTCCACAATATCTTCCCTGTATTTTCAAACATTTTCCAAATTTTACTTTTTGTCTAAATATACACATTCAAATCAAACATCTAACTATATTTACCAAATTGTATCTACTACAAATGAGGGATAAAAATGTATAAATATATGAAAAATAAGTACTAAACGGAAAATTATCAACGTCAAAATCATCATCGTCTTCGCTATCGGGCAAATGATCAAACTCATTATCATTATCGGGCAAATGATCAACGTACTCCTCATAATCTTCCGTAACTTTACTATCTTCTCTTGACTAGTAGACATTTTTTGTGCATACAAAATGATTTGTTCTACCTAAAGGATTATGGAGATGTACTTATAGTGTTTCGTAAAATATGACCGTTGAAAACGCAAAAAAATTTGCGTTTTCCAACGGTCATATTCAAACGGTTACATTTAACACGAAACGCAGGATTCCTGCGTTAGCAGTTTTCCTGCTAACGCAGGATTTTTGCGTAAGCAGGAAAATTGCTAACGCAGGAATCCTGCGTTTGGCTGGTGTGAAACAGCACCAGCCAAACGCGTTTTTCCTGCGTTAGCAGTATTCCTGCTAACGCAAGAATACTGCGTTACATACAAAAAAAAATATAAACGCAGGTATTTCGCTAACGCGGAATACCTGCGTTTCGTCTTTTTCGTATCTGCCTCCTCCGAATCCAAATTTACAACTAAACGCGATAATTTTACAAACGCAAAAATATTGCGTTTTGATTTTGGAGTGTACGCAGCCAAATAATGGAGTGTATAAAGACACAGCCTTATATAAAGTTGTATTCAATAACAATTAAAAATTTAAAATATCCGGAAATAAACATTTATCTAGAAAAAAGTTTTTACTAAGATTTCACCAAACACACATGTAAGTAGTTGAAAAAGCTGGTAAAGGCCCAGAAGAGAATTGAAGCCCAAATTACACACCACAACCCATGCTAAGCCCAAAAGGAAGCAAACAATCCATCGCCCAAATCTATCCGATGAAAAACTAGCAACCACACAATCTCCTGTCCGCCTTTGAATTCTCCATCCTCCTAATCCTCCAAATCCCAGAAATGGCAACACTGAATCTCACAACTCCTCCTCCCACCTTCATCATCCACACAAAACAAAAACACCCATCATCAGCCCTCCCTTTCAACCTCAAAACCCCTCTCAGTTCTAGTCGCCTTACACAGAGATGGTCCGCCATGGTGTGCTCCTACAAAGTGGTGGTCGAGCACGAAGGGCAGTCGACTGAGCTAGAAGTGGATCCCGATGAGAGCATATTATCGAAGGCGTTAGATAGTGGAATGGATGTCCCCCATGATTGTAAGCTTGGAGTCTGTATGACTTGCCCTGCTAAGCTCATTAGCGGTAAAGTTGATCAGAGTGACGGAATGTTGAGCGATGATGTGGTTGAGCGTGGCTACGCGCTGCTCTGCGCCGCCTATCCGAGATCGGATTGCCATATCAGAGTCATCCCTGAGGAGGAGCTCCTCTCTCTGCAATTAGTCACCGCTAATGACTGACTGATTACTATACTCTGTGTTGTAAAATGTTGGTTCTTGTTCAGTTTTCCGGAATCTGATGGTGTGTTTACTTCCTCTTTTCTTGCATATATGCTCAAGCTTGATTCCTGTATGCTTAATCTATAATCAGAGATTAGGACAATCCAATCCGGGTAAATATATTATATATACAGTATTAATTAATGTGGTTGAGCAGAAAGGTTCTGATATACATAATCACATCAGGGTAGCAGTTCAACAAGCTGAGCTAGTACAAAAGTTTCTCGAACCGTTTGAACTAATGAACAGTTCTGCTTACAATACATCAATTTCTAGAGATCTGAGGTCGTTCATCTTTCGCTTCAGAAGCATCTATAATTATTACTTACATCCATCTTCTTCGTGATCAACATTCACCATCAAGCAGTTCCCTCAAATGTATATTTTGGGATTCAACTGAGAAATAACAGATTTTCTAAACACTCGACTTCTTTACGATTTTTGACTGATCTTGGTAGTTCGGATCACAAAGTAGGCTAAGCATACTAAAGGAGTATAATTGAAATTGAAAAAGATAAGACGATTCAGGTGTCAAATAGAACGAGTACACGTTAATATAAGATGTTTCCAGCGTAAACTAATCCTCCGTGCGGATTGTACAGAATCGTTAAAAATGGTGCATTTTTCAGTATGTTATTGGTATATTCTTCAGTACACTACCATGTGAGATTGAGTTTCAATTAGGTTATTTCGAGATTCACGGGTTCAGATCTACCAAAATACGAACACAAACAACACAAAGATTTGTTTCCGCAGTTCGGACAAATGTACTACGTCTGCGGGCCTCAGGATGAGAGTCTATTCCACTATGCACACAGTCAAGCAAATATAACAAGAGGAGCAACCTCAGAATCAGTTCAGACAAGTAAACAAGATCAAGAACAATAAGATCTATAAGGAAGAACAACTTCCCAACGAAGTGAACAACCGATGCGTGCCAGCAGGAGCTTCACCAGCCCTTCAATGGAGCCACGCCACCAGAGAGATGGAAACACCACCACAAAGGAGAAGAACAAGCCACCGTTGTCTTCTTCTCTCAAAGACAAAGCGAGAAACTTCACCAGCTTCGAATCGGAACACTATAACAGGAATCGCCACAAGAACAACCACCAAACGCTCTCAATGAAACAACGCAACTCAAGTGAAGAATGAGGGTTAGGGTTTCAACCCTAAAAAACCAGGATATATATATCCTAGCTCTGAACCGAGAGTTTAAGTGAACCAGACGAGCTCCACTTTCGAGCTAGCAAGCTCGTGAGCTTCTACTTGAACAAACACCCACTTGGGCCTCAAACTACATCATTGACCCAATACATAAATTACAAGTCTGAACCCAAATAACACATAATAGGAAATTATCCTAACAATTGCCCTCCTAATTTGCTATATGTGCAAAGCCCTAACCCTTAGTTGTACACGCACAACCATCGCCTAGACCAGGGAGTGGAATATGCCCTCTCCGTCATCAAACCAGTTTATGTAGCCCCCTAAGGAACATCCCACACATGGAGGAAATCCCTACAAAATGCAAACTTATCAGTTGTAACAATCTTAGTCCCAAAATCTGCAGGACTGTAGTCACCCTTAACCTTTCTAACAATTATTTGTTTTTCATCAACTAAGTCTCGTGTAAAATGCAATCTCACATCTATATGTTTTGACCGTTCATGGTAAACAGGATCCTTGCAAAGATATAAGGCACTTTGAATATGCAAAACAGGAACATAAGAATTAAACTTAATCTCATTAAGTAACCCAGTAAGCCAAATGGCTTCTTTAGCAGCCTCATTAGCTACAATATATTCTGCTTCAGTACTAGATAAAGCAACTATAGGTTGTTGTTGTGATTTCCAAGATATACAATTACCAGCCCAAGTATAAACAAAAGCAGTGGTAGATTTTCTAGTATCCTTATTACTAGCATAATCACTATCAACAAATCCAAATAATTCTTTATCACTAGCATGATTAGAATAACATAAACACAAGTTCTTGGTTAAGATAACTCAAAGCATATTTCATAGCAGTCCAATGTAGTTCACCTGGGTTAGACATGAATCTACTAAGCAGACTAACAGCAAATACAAGGTCTGGTCTAGTGCATAACATAGTATAAATAACAGATCCAACAGCCACATCATAGGGGATTTTAGCCATCTAATCAATTTCAGTTTAGCTCTAGGTGCCCTCCTAAGGGTATAGAAGTAGGTTTAGAATCATTCATGTTGAATTTATCTAGGACTTTATGTATATAATCCTTTTGTGAAAGCCACATGAGTTTCTTTTGCCCATTTCTTATAATTCTAACACCTAGAATCGTCTGAGCTGAGCCTAAATCTTTCATATCAAAATACATTTTAAGGTCCCTTCTAACTCCTGAAATACTAACCTTAGAGTTACATATTAACAGAATGTCATCAACATATAACAACACATACAAGGGAGATGCAGTTTTAATATTCTTAAAATAAAGGCAAGTGTAATAACTGCTTCTATGAAACCCTAACTTTTTCATGCATGAATCAAATTTTAAATTCCACTGTATAGGTGACTGTTTAAGGCCATATATAGACTTACTAAGTAAATATGCATAGTCAGGTCTAGATTTGTCAATGAAACCCTTAGGTTGAGCCATATATATAGTTTCATTTAAATCACCATGTAAGAAAGCAGTTTTAACATCCATTTATTCTAATTCCCAATTATAAACAATGCATATAGCTAATAGCAGTCTCATAGTCTTATACTTGACTACAGGGGCAAAAATATCATTATAATCAATCCCCTCTTCTTGGGTAAATCATTTGGCCACTAACCTAGCTTTGTATCTAGGTGGATCCTTTATGCTATTTCCTTCCTTAATTTTGAATATCCATTTACAGTCAATTAATTTAGCGTTTTAGGTTTAGGAACCAAAGACAAGTTTTATTAACATTCATGGAACTAATCTCATATCATTCATAGCACTTATCCATTCCTTAGTATTTTTATAGTTTATAGCATGCTCAAAAGTGTCAGGTGTGAATCTATCATGGATATCAGAGGCAGTAGGTAAAAGCATACTCTACTAAATTGACTATTTCCATTAATGACATGTTCAACATTATTAGAAGATAACCACTTGTTTAGCACTCTAATCCTAGGAGTTCTGTCTCTAGTCAATTGATAATCACTTAAGTCATTCATATTACTATTATCAGACTTATCATGCTCATTAGCAGAATTATTATGCTTATTATTGCTATAGACAGTATCTGAATTAGAGTAGGACAAAGGGATAGAAGATACACTGTTACCATTATCTTCCATGTTACCCTCCCTTAATGGTGACACATTGCCATTTTCAACACCTCCAGGCTCTGGGTTATCAACCTCTCTAGAGCTTCTGGTTACTTCTTCCTCCTCATTAACTGACTCACTCTCAGTCATGGAGTGAAGGGCAAGATAAAACTCCTCATCTTGTGGGAGTTGTTGGACTACCTCTACATCAGGCTGCCTGGATGATCTCACCACCGTGGTTTCATCTTCATTGGTACTTGCTTGCTCATTCACCACAGTCAATTTATCCTTAAAATGGAATTTATTTTCATTAAATTCAACTAGATGTAATGACCTTAAATCCATGTGGTTGGATTACCAAGAGTTTGTAACCTTTAACTCCCTCAGGGTAATTCAACATGACACATTATAGCCCTTGGTTCAAGTTTACCTTGAGAAACTTTGGCATAAGCAACACATCCAAAAGTTCTCAAGTGACTCAAATCAGGTTTGTGTCCAGACCATAATTCTTGGGGTGTTTTAAATTCAATAGTAGAACTAGGAGACCTATTGATTAAAAAACATGCAGTAGTGACAGATTCACCCCAAAAAACATGTTTAAGGCCAGAATTTATTAACATACATCTAGCCTTATCTAACATTGTCCTATTCATCCTCTCAGCAATACCATTTTGTTGAGGGGTTCCAGGCACTGTTAGATGTCTTTTTATTCCATTTTCAAGACAATAATTGGTGAAATTTTGGTTACAATACTCAAGGCCATTATCTGTTCTTAGACATTTTAATTTGCAATCTACTTGGTTTTCAACAGCATGCTTCTAGTTCTTAAAAGTGGTAAATGCTTCATCCTTAGTTCTAAGCTAGTATATCCAAGTTTTCCTAGAAAAACGATCTATGAAAGACATGAAATACCTCTACCTCCTATAGTGCTTACTTGAGCAGGACCCAAAGGTCTGAGTGCATATATTCTAGAGGATTTTTAGCCACATAATTTGACCTGGGAAAAGGAGCATTAGTTTTCTTTCCAGGTATACAATCTTCACACATGTCCAAATCACTAGGTTTCTTATTAATTAGGCCCAGTTTAAACAGATAATTCAGACCCTTAGAACATATGTGACCCATCCTACTATGCCATAGTTTAGTTTGATCAAGGGTCAAAATATCACAAGTTTTGGGTCAGGTTTAGTTCAGGTGTAGTTATAACATGGTATAGCCCGCCTTATTGATTCCTCGTATTAGAGTCTTACCATCCTTGAGAATATCTCTAATTCCATCACTAGTGTTAATTTGACACTTCATATTATCAAACACAGACTCAGAGAGTAAGTTTCTCCTAAGTTTGGGTATCCACCTAACATTTTGGAGAACTCCTTATTTTACCATCATGTATTCTGAAGCAACATTTCCTATATCTCTTATCCTAAGGGTACTATCGTCTCCCAACATAACATTTCCCCCATTAGTTTCATGTAAAGAGCTAAAACAGGGATCTATTAGAAGTAGCATGCATGGTACATCCAGAATCTAGAATCCAAATATTATTACTAATAGGCACATTAAAACACATGAGCAATTCACAATCATAGAATTCCTGAGTTTCTAAGATAGATGCAGAGTTATCATTGTTATTAGTTTTAGAAGACTCGTCCTTTTTTTATAGCAATCCTTAATGAAGTGACCACCCTTCTTGCAATAGAGATCTTTTTTCTTTTGCTCAGACTCTTTAGAAGAGCTAAAGTCCTTTTCTTATCATTCTTATACTTCTGTTTCTTTTTATTCTTGTTATCAGTATACAAGACCTCAGGTTTAGACTCAAACTTTTTGTCATTCTTAGTCTTAAAAAACCTTTAACAGTTCATTCTTCTCAGTTATAGCTTCTATGATCTTTAACTTAGTCAATTTTCAGAACTAAATTGAATCACACCTTTCAAGTTATCAAACTGAGTAGGTAAAGAATTAAGTAATAGGACAGTCTCATGAGATCCTTTTATCTTATCATCACATCTAGCTAAGTCTTGTGTCATTCTAAGAAACCTATCCAAATTATCATTTAAAGTGTGATTAATGTCTAGTTTAAATGTAAACAGTCTACACAATAATGAAATCCTAGAAGGCAATGACTTAATCAAGTATAAAAATTCTAGAGCTTCCCATAAATCCTTAGTAGTAGTGTATTGTACTACTTGTCGGGCCACATCATCGGCCAACCTGATCATGATTTCGGAATGGGCTTGCTCATCTATCTCAAGGCGTCTAGCATGGGAAGTTTCTGCAAGGTAGTCCCCAGTTATAGCTTTGTGGCATTTTTCTTTGATCAAGACAACCTTCATCTTGACCTGACACATGGCAAAGTCAGTGTTGCCATCAAACAGCTTCATCCTGATGTTGTTATCGGCCATAGTACCTGGCCAATTACACAAGTTAGTGTAGTAATCAAGTTCTTATCATACATCAGTAACAACGAACCAATCACACACACAAAGGAACCAGAAATAGTCCAAGACATAGCTTGCACAAGTAATCACACAACAGGGATCCAAAGCACAAACTCAGATCAAAAAGTGATTTTCCAAGATCCAGTGAACACAAAAGTTCACTCAGATCTGAAAATCAAATCAAGTAACACCACAGTAGTGTACTCAACAAATGACTCCAACACCAGAGGTGAAGTCACAAAGTCAAGATTCAATCCACAAGGACCTCAAACAACCAGATCAATACAACATGCGGAAGCGATCAAGGTCAGAATCAAGACAGAGCATATAATATCAAGAACATGCAAGCCAATCCACATCTCAGAGACTATCAAAAGAACATGCAACTCAGTTCAGATCCACACAAAAGCAAGAAATGAACATGCAAGCCAATATAAGTCTCAAAGAACAAGGAAAAAACGCATGCAAGTCGCAAAACAACCTGGCTCTGATACCAATCTGTGAGATTGAGTTTCAATTAGGTTATTTCGAGATTCACAGGTTCAGATCTACCAAAATACGAACACAAACAACACAAAGATTTGTTTGCGCAGTTCGGACAAATGTCCTACGTCTGTGGGCCTCAGGATGAGAGCTTATTCCACTATGCACACAGTCAAGCAAATACAATAAGAGGAGCAACCTCAGAATCAGCTCAGACAAGTAAACAAGATCAAGAACAACAAGATCTAAAAGGAAGAACAACTTCCCAACGAGGTGAACAGCCGAAGTGTGCCAGCAAGAGCTTCACCAACCCTTCAATGGAGCCATGCCACCAAAGAGATGGAAACACCACCATAAAGGAGAAGAACAAGCCACCATCGTCTTCTTCTCTCAAAGGCAAAGCGAGAAACTTCACCAGCTTCGTATCGGAACACCAGAACAGGAATCGCCACAAGAACAAACACCAAACGCTCTCAAGGAAACAGCACAACTCAAGTGAAGAATGAGGGTTAGGGTTTGAACCCTAAAAAACCAGGATATATATATCCTAGCTCTGAACTGGGAGTTTAAGTGAACCGGACGAGCTCCACTTTTGGGCTAGCAAGCTCCTGGACTTCTACCTGAGCAAACACCCACTTGGGCCTCTAACTACATCACTGGCCCAATACATAAATTACAAGTCTGAACCCAAATAACACATAATAGGAAATTATCCTAACATACCAAATGCACTAATCAGTGTACTACTGGTGTATTTGCGAGTGCACTACAGGTGCACTCTTCAATGAACTACTAGTGCACTCATCAGTATACTAGGCACTTCTCATTACTGCACTGGTACTCTTCAGTTTTGAGTACACTACCAAGTGCACTATAGGTATACTCTTGAGTGCATTACCAAGTATACTCCACATAGTGCAATGGTCACTGGTGCACTATCATAGTCCGCACGGAAAATTATTTTGCACTTGATTAAACTAGAAGTAGGAAGTTAATAATTAAAACTAATTGCTTTTTGTTGAAGGTTTCTTATTTAATTCCTTGGGAAGAATGAATCTTTTCCTTTCCAAAATTAGTTTTCTTAGACCACAAATATCCATTGAGGTGGGTGGGCCAAGGTGTGTGGGACCCACCAAAAAAAATAAAAGATGGGTTGGGCGACCAAGCTGGTCAACCCAACCCCCACCACAGACCTCCAAGGTCGCCCACCCCCAACCAATAGGGTGGTGACACTTGTCACCCCTATTGGTTTTATTTTTTTTATATATTTTAATTAAATTATAAAAATAAATTTTATAATACTAAATTATACAATATATAACAAAATTTATAAAAATAAATTTTCTATTGTAATATTTGTTTTTAGTTGTTCATGGTTGAACTTCATTAATGTAATGTTAAATTGGTATTATAATTTTTTAAATGAATTTTCAGATTTTATGTCTAATATAATTATTATATTGAATTGTTATATTGTAGCTATGTTATAATTATAAGAAAGTGAAAAATAAAAATATATTGAATTGTTGGTCACATTAAAGGTCATTGTTAGTTAAGCTGAGGTAGCTTGACTAGTTTTCTTAGTTTTGATGATATCAAACTTAGACTTTTTAATTGGAACTCAAGTGTATACAGTGTTGAAGGTAGCTTGAAGAGATCTGAAGGTCGCTTAAGCCATTTAGCGTTAATCACGTTCAGCGAGACTAAGGACGCTGGAGTTATCAAGCTAAATAGAGTCAATCTGGTAGAAGACTCAAATGCGTTACAATTAAGCAAGTGCGAAGAGAAACCAAGCAATCAGAGTTTTGCACGTGTTGAATAAATTCTTGAAGTGCAAGTTGCACAGGGTTGTTGCAGCGCGCGCGTCAGAAGCAGTTAGCAAGCTAAGTACGTGTCAAGATGGGATTGGGTGAAGTGAAGTAGCGCTTAATGGCCCAACGAAGTCCTTCTTGTCAGCCAATGGGAAATAAGCACGTTTTAATTCCGCATTATGTATTAGCTAGCTTTTGTGATGTTCTATATATAGCTTAGGATTAAGCTTGTATAGAAGTTAATCGTGAGTTGTAATTCAGAGCTTTTGAGTGTATTGCTTTATGCTGTGTGAGACAAAAGAGAGAGAATAGTCGTCCTTTTGTAAACACATCAAAGAAAGATTGAATACATCAAAGAGAGACTTACACAGAAATTGTTCTTGATTCGTTCTATAGTCTAGCTTCTCTCTTCCGCAATCGATACGAGTTCTAAGCTTCCAAAGCTTTACTTTGTGGAGAAGCTCACCGATCCAACAGTCATGAATAAATGTGGTTTTTATTGTTGTGATTGGGTTGGTTGGAAGATTGGGTAGAAAAATTAATATTATATTAAAAATGTGGGGTGAGGTGAGATTTGTGGGGATGGATATTTATGGTCTTACAGTATGTCCATGGTCACACTAAGAAGTTAAACTGCCCACTGCATGAAATGTTTTCATAATTAAAAACTCCAAAAACCATCATTTATAGTTATTTAATTAACCGTATACGAGCCTGAAATCTTCTGCTAGTGAATTGTAACATGGATATAGCTACAATGGTTCATGGTACAGTCAAATAAAAGAAACAAGCACAGACATATATGAAGTACCAGTTTTTCATAAACCAAACTCAGCCATGGTGCTATGGCATATTATAAACAACAGCTCTCTTGGCATTCCTTTGCTTCATCTTCACCTTCAAGTTTATACCACTATCTCTAATGGAATCAAGCACAACCTGAAGTTTACCTTCCACCTTCTCACCTTTCCTTGGAGTAAAAACAACATCATGAATGTCATCCGCCAAAGCTCTCTGAGCAAGAACTCTACCAACAGCAGCACAAGCAGATGCATTTCTAGTAGAACCCAGATCAGATTTCATGTCCTTTGAAATGGAGTGTGCAACAGCAACAACCTTGCTACTCACTCTATGAACTATACATGCACGAACTGACTGCTTTGATATGTAAACATCCAAACAGAATGGCTCTAAATACGGTCCACTAACCTGATTGAATGTCGGCTTCCTTTGTTTCTTTACTGGATTATTATCATCTGAACTGCACACGATGTAGTTTTCTTTGATAACCCTAGAAACTTGTTCTTCGACAGAGTTTGTGTTGTTTGAAGGGGGTTCGTTCTTTTCTGGACCTTTGTCGTAACGAGGTTTTCTCCCATGGTAGTCGAATTGGTACTCTTCAAACTCCTTGGATCCGCGGTCGATTTTGTAAAACAGGCTGTCGCGAATCCTCATGTCTTCGATCTCGTCGATGTCAAGCTCGTTGTTGAATTCCGAACGGTTATTACACACTTCATCGTTGAATTCGTCTCTGCAGAATGAATTCGTCTGATGTCTGTAACTGTAGCTCTTTGACATAAAAGCAAGACCTGAAGAAAGCTCCCAAGTGTCGGAATCAAATACCTTGATCTCGGTGCTACTAAGAGGGGACTGATCTTGAGGAACGAGAGGAGGAAACGATAAATCGTCAGGGTGATTCTTACAGTGACTGCTCCTGTCTTCATTCAGAGATGCTGAAGCAAACAGTCGGAATGTATTCAAACATGTAATAGCGCGAGGGTTGATTCTAGCGGTAGAAATGAAATTGCATCTTCTGAAAAGTATTAGCATCATGAACACTAAGGATTGGAGGTTCAGATGGAGGGTGGAAAAGGAGAAGGTTCTCAGAGGCATATCATCGAACAAGTTGCGGGCATCTACCGGATCGTCAGGCTTCAGCGATTGGCGTTGTTGTTTTGGTTGAGATTCATCAGACTCGAAACTGTGATGTAGAATATGTGAGTGGCGGATCTAGGGAGGGGCTTGGATGGTCCAACGCCCCCTGCTTTCCTCCCGGATTACTTAGTATATGTTCAAAAATGGAGGGGCGAGGAATAGTTTATCAATGGAGGCCTCTGTAAATTAAACGTAGAAGAGGAAGACATTAGAAATTTAGGGGTTTTTTAAGTGAAGTGTTAAAACGATATAGTTTCAGATTGATCAAAACGACGTGTTTTATTAAAAAATTTAAACGGCTCAAATTCTTTTTCATAACAAACCCTCACCTCAACCCTCTTGCAGCCGCCCTCCGCATTGGGTCGTCGCCTGCGACTGTCAAGTCGAGTACAGGAGTACGTCGTGCGTGACTAGTTGACTACTCCTGAGAAGCGGCGCCGGTGAGCTTGACTCACGCTTGCTGAAGTCACTTGCAACTGACGCCGCCGATTCTCTGCAACACATAACGTCCACGAGTCACAATCTCATTAATTTTGTTCTCTAATCTCAGCAATTTAATTTTAGATTGTTAAATGTTATTTGTTTAAGTATTGCCCACCATAAACTGTCAATGCTTTCTTTTAGATGCGAGTGTTTGATTGAAATTTAGTCCCCGTTTGGTTACATCTTCCGGTAACGTGAACGAAAAGGAAACGAATCTAGACTATTTTGATGTTATTGTCCATATTCTAAAGTAATTTTGTGGCATGTGACACAATACAAAGTAGTCTTGCTACTCACATGAACAAAGGTTTTTGTTTCCTTAATAATGAGGTGGGGTTTCAAAAGAGGTGAAACACTCCCTTCCCCCCTCTTTCTCACATATAAATTTTAAACATTAACTCAACTAAAAACTTGTGATCATTGTATCTAGACATGAAAAGATCTAAGTTCGTTTCATTTCCCTTTGCCTTTCCGCTAAGAGTAACCAAACGGGGCCAACTCTTGGATTGAGTTGGTAATGAATTGTATTCGCTCCACATTTGTTTCAGTTCTCGTTAACAATATTCCAGGTCTAGTGTTTAAATTCAAATGCGGGTTAAGACAAGGAGACCCGTTAGCACCATCAATATTCATTCTTGCATTAGAGTCCCTAACACGTGCATTGCAAATTGAGGATGACAAACAAAATCGCAGAGTGGGAATTAAACTCACTAAACATGGTACCATCATCCCATTTCCCAGATTTGTTGATGACACAATCATCTTTGCAGATGCCACAGAAAAGAACATACGATTCATTCACGGTGTCTTCCAACGGTTTACTAGACTTTCCGGACTTACAATCAATTTCCATAAAAGTTCCTTCCAAACTTCGATTAACATTCTGCCAACAAACTCGTGCTCGGCTTGCATCCATCCTCAATCTCCACGTTACTAAGTCTATGGAAAAATATATGGGTATTCCAGTTATAGCATGTAGAATTAAAAACTCCTGATTTGACTATGCCATTTCAAAATTGCAACAACAGTTATCTTCTTGGACATCAAATTCTCTATCATAAGCGGGAAGAACAACTCTCATTCAGTCTAATCTACAATAAAAAAAATAAACTATCTCATACAAAGTTTTCTGCTTCTTGTAGGCGTTTGTAACAAAATTGATGAGATTAATAGGAAATTCTTTTGGAATAAGCAACATTTCACTGCACCTCCTCTTCTAGCATGGGATAAAATCTTTAGGTTTAAACCTCTTAAAGGTATAGGACTGCAAAAGCAGCTCGTATTAACAGCTCTCTGCAAATGAAATTACTTTGGAAAATATTGCCTGAGCCCAAAAACATACGGGTATGGATCATAACTTAGAAAAATCTACGTACAAAAAATATCTTTTCGTATAAAACAAAGGCAAACCGATCATGGAAATTCTCGCCCCTGCTTCATCTGCGACAATTTCAATAAAGGTGTGTTGTGGATCGTTGACGACGGTAAACACATTAATTTGTGGATAGATAACTGGATTCCTGATACAAATATTCGTTCTTACTTTGATCCTTCCATCCAAGACATTCATCTCAAAGTAGCAACTGTACTGTCAACCCATATAGTTAACTTAATAGTGAACTTATGTATCACTTCTTCCCCATCTAACGACCATATTATCTAGACTATTACAACATCACGAGATTTCTCAACGAAATCAGCCACAACCCTTATGACAAGTCATGACAACCATTCCCAAAGGCAATCTAATCTTTTTGGTACGAGAAAGCACGGTATTTGGAATCTACACATACCTCCTAAAATTTAAAACTTTCTTTGGAAATCAGCCACTGATTGCCTCCCAACTACGGAGAGGCTGAATAGGTTCGTCAATTCAGTCCCCAGTGAGTGCTCGCTATGTGGATCCCCTCTCGGAACTTCTAATCATATTTTCTTTCAATGCCCATACACATTAACCATGATTAACCGATTCCAACAACGTATCAATCACATTTATAACATTACGGCTATAGGCTCATTTCCTGAGAACTTGGACACGTTTCTTGAGACAAATACTAAATGTGAAGAAATTTCCTTTTTATGGTATAACATTTGGCTTCTCCGAGAGAGCAAGATAGTCCAACACACTACCCAACCTAAACATCTTCTTTCTGACTTAGCGTTTTTTCAATTCTCGAACTGGAGAACAGCGTTATCTGACTCTTTTGAAAAGAAACATTCCACTTCAATGGTCCACTCTAGAAGGAAAAATAGTTACTGGAAAAAACAACAACAAAATTGGATTAAAGTTAATTTTGATGCATTTGTCAGCCCTCAAGGGCAAACATACTTTGCTTTTGTAGCTCGCAACCATAATAGTGACATTTGACAAGTCCATAGATATCGTATACAACTTTGTTTCCCCACCATGGCTAAGGCAAAAGCTGTGCTTACAGCTTTGCAATACTGCTCCAACGCACACCATGACAACGTTATCCTTGAGGGAGATAACCTTCAACTTATAAATGAAATGAATCGTATCTGGATGGTGCCTTGGCAGATTTCAGCGGTAATTCAAGATATTAACAATCTGCTCTTACAGTTCAACAAGTTCAAACTTTTCCATTGTTTCAAAGAAGCAAGTCAAGATGCTCAAACCCTTGCATTATCAAATAGCGCTATGGACGATTGTATGGAGATGATAAAGACATTCACCCTACCCTCTGATCTAGGTCGGTTACCTGATTGTAATATCAGGATGATGAGCGTCGGGTCTACTTGTTCGAGGACACCCACTCATCATCTTTACTCTAAGTTCAGTCGCATCATCTTCTTCGATGATGCGGGGTGGCAACCTCCCTAGACTGCACACTAGTGTTAGCCCTGTATCAAAATAATAATAATTTGTGTTTATATAAATTTATTTGGTTGATATTTGTGTATTTATTTGAATTATATAATTTGTTTAATTTTATTAAAAATAAGAATAAATTCGTTATTTGAATTAAGAATATAATAATTGAAATTTCAAATAGATCTCATGAGTACTAAGTCGAAGACAAATTTATATAACAAATTTATCTCCTTTGTTGTTTAAACACTCAACAACAATGTCTTGATTTATTATTTTCTAACTTATTTACAATCAACTCTTCAAATACAATTTATCATAATTTTTAGAACTATTATATATCACGAGATCTATATTTTAAATTTTATGAAAATTCTTGCATCTCCTTCTATTAGTTTCTGGATCCACCATTGTATTATATTGAGTGTTGAGAGAAGAGAAGCATGCCTTGACACAGATCTTCTGATCTTGAAAAATCATCCAGTTGGTAGTTATATAGTTTGTGTTCTAAAAAGTGGGAAAATCGGATGATAGAGGTGGATTGTTGGCTCTATTAATTTAAAATCGGAATTGTTTAGGTGGTGTTTTGAAAAATGACCGTTTAGACGGACACAAAATTAGCAGTCTTAGACGGAAAAGAATTAGTTTTTTTTATTTTTTAAATATTTTCAAAAATACTCCTGTTTTATTTCAAAGTTTTCGGTTCTACAATCTCTTTCACTAAAAACTTTAATCCGTTTGGACCATGTCTAGTCGTTATGCCCTCCTCAACTCCTAGCACGACTCATGACACTCAGTCATCATGCACGGAACATTAATGTTTTTCCTAGACTACCAAATAGGGAAGTAAGCAGGTAAGCAAGGGGTCGATCTCACGAAGAGAAGTAGAATATCAAGTATAGGGTTTAAAATGGGTCGAGTGATAGATGAAAATACCACTTCCATCATTCACCCACCTTTTTTTTATCATCCAACCCACACACCACCCGGTTAAAGTATCATTCATCATTCGTCCACCCATCATCCACAGGTGAAACGAGTGCATCCATTTATTCACCTATTCAACTACACATAGACAATTTAAAATCATTTACAAACTCACAATCCAAATCATTCACGGGACAATTCGTATTCTTAACACTTAAAAATATTACATGATGTCGATAATGTAAAAAATATTACATAAATAAGGACTAAAAAATAGACAACTCTTCTATCCCATTGTCTTGTTCCTTGTTACTTTGCTCACACTTCATACAAAGAACATAAATCCTAGTTTTGGCTTATAAGTTTTTATAAAAAATTAATATACGTAGTATATTAAAATACATTTATATATAAAAATATATACGGGTGGCGGGTGGAAGGTGGTGGATGATCTTCCATCAACCACATCCGATCCACCATCCGTTCACCCGTCATCCGTTTATCTCAGATTTTCATCCCCGAAACTCGTGTCAAGGTGACGGGTGAAATGGTCACCCGTTGGTGATTTTAAACCCTAATCAGTAAAAGTTGGAAGTTTTCAATAACATAATCAGTTTTTTTATAATCAACGCCAAATGAAATTAAAGATTGGATTTTTATGTTATGATTTTGGTTAGTTTCAACTTAACAGGTTTGTTTATACTTGTTACGATTTTGATCCTTGTATTTATTAAACCTATCAGTATTAACTCATATGTTATTCTTATCTAGACCTAATATCCTATTCTAATATTTAGAAAGTACATGAAATAAGACGCAAGTAGAAATGACGAATTCCAATGTATATGCTACTCCCTACCTATATATGGACGCAACCACAACTAGCATAAAAGGCTTTATATTACCAGGATAACAGTATGCAATATATTAACCAAACTAAGTGATCAACCTAGATAAGTAATATAAAACAATCAACTTCATAACCAGGAGAAGTATGAATAACATGTGTCGGAATTAAGAATTGATAAAGAGAACACTTACGAAACCCAAAGTTTTATAAACTTCAAAGTCAAGTAAAATAAATGCAAACTTAGCTCCTCATAAACATAGAAAACTAAGCAATTCAAACTATGAAAACTTAAATACTGATCTCCTATGAAGAACTATGGTTAAGTAGAGATTCATCCTATTCAAGTTTTAAAAAAATAAAAAATAATATATAAAACTAACTAAACCTAAAACTAAAAAATATGTTAAAACTAACTAATTAGATAAATAACTCAGATATTCCTAAGGTGAGATAAGAAAATCTAAATCTTCGACTTCTTCAATGGATCATGGGGCGCAACATGCCTTTAGTTGAATCTTCTTCTTTTATCTTCTCCAACTAACTTATTACGCCATTTCCATTATCTTCCAGATCGCGGGAAGCGACAGATAGGGCGGGTGGCGCGATCTTCATGGTGGTGTTTTTCTTCTTCTAGAAACTATGTCTCCACAATGTTACTCCATAAACTAGTACTTCATCTTCGAAATATACTTTAACTCAGACCATGTCTTGTAGATCCTTCCTTCAGCTTCTTTAGCAATGGAGTGCTCTCAAACTCACGTAAATCTTCAATTATGTGTTTCTCGTATGTCGAGCGGATCATTACACCTCTATTAAAACCTCTCAAAACTCTTATACTCTCTCTAGGTGTTTAGGATTTTACCTAGCCACTCCTCTTCTTTTAGTATCGGGCTCATATAATTTTACATCTTTCATAAACTCGTATTTCACCAGTATATATCCGGTCTAGGTTACCTGCTTTTTGCATGAATCGTCTCAGTTGATTACCAAATCATCATAGGATTTTGATATTATTTTTCTTTTTGTGACCTTATTATTATTATTTTTTTGAAGCAGAAGTAATATTTACAAACTCGATAATCAACAAATGCAACAAGAATAAACCGAAACAATATCTAACTATGAATATCAAATGTTGACTCAACAAAACTACGAAAAATCTAGTGAATTATTTACAATAATGAATCTATCTCTCCTTCCATACTTAATTTTAGCATTGTGCTCAATGTAGATATTGAGCACAAAAGATAAGGGAAAAGAAAAAGATAGAAAACATCTAGAGAAAGGGGATTGGAAGCGAAGAAATAACTAAATGTCAGAATTTATCGAAGACCGAAAATGAGACGCTTTATCTAAGCGTTAGGAGAGGGGTGCAACAATGGGGAAGTCAAGTGCGTTCTGGTGTCACTTATGAAAACTCCTTGGTACTCAGGGAACATAATGAGATGTGCTCAATACAAAACTCTGCACTTCTCTCGAACTGGTGATGTGGTGGGTGATGGTATGACACCAGAATCTGTGGCAAAGAACCCAGATCCGACGACCTGGAAAAAGACATGACAGTAAGGCATCATCGACGCTAGAACTACGTTATTCAATGGAGACAATGACATTAGATATGGAAATAGAAGAGGTAAATATGAAATCATTGGTGAAATTAAAGGTGAATACTTTTGTAAGTGGTAAATTAATATCGACACGCGGTCGTTACGCACGACAAATTAATATTTTTCCTAGACTACCAAATACAGAAGTAAGCGGTAAGTAAGAGTCGATCCCAAAGAGAGAAATAGAATAGCAAGTGAAAGTTGGAAGCTTATCATGGGTTTTGTTAATCAGCAACAAATGAAACTAAAGATTAGATTTTTATGTTATGATTGTGGTTAGTTTCAACTTAACACATACATTCATACTTACTATACTTCCAATCCTTGTATTCTTAAACCTATCAGTCTTAATTCTATGTTATCCTTATCTAAGATCTCGATATAAGATTAGAAGGTACATGAAATAAGACGCAATCAAAACTGACAAATTCTAATCATGCTACTTCCCACCTAAATATGCACGCAATGAGAACTATCATAAATGGTTTTGTATTACGAGGATAATAATATGCAACATATTAACCAAACTATGTGATCGATCTAGAGAAGCAATACAAACAATCAACTTTATGACCAAGAGAAGCACAAAATAACCTTGTTGGAATTAAGAACTGATAGAGAGAATACCTGTCATACCAAAACTTGTATAAACTTCAAAGCCAAGTGAAACAAATGCGAGCTTAACTCCTCATAGACATAGAAAACTAAATGATTCAAACTATAAAAACTAAGATACTGATCTCCTAGGAGAACTCCCTTTTAAGTAGAGATCATCATATTCAATCTTACAATAAAAGATAAAATAAAAACTAATTAATATAATATTTAAAACTAAATAAATCAGAAACTAATAATATATTTCAAAACTAATTAACTAGATAAGTAATTGAGATATCTTAAGGCGAAATAAGAAAATCTGAATCTTCGACTTCCTCAATGATTCATGGGGCGCGTGGTTCTATCTTCTCCAACTAACTTAGTACGTCGTTTCTTCAATATCTTCCATATCGCGGGGCATGACAGATAGGGCGCGAGTGCGCAATCTTCACGATGGCGTCTTTCTTCTTCTGGAAGCTACGTCTACACAATGTTACTCCAGAAACGTGTACCCCGTCTTCAGAAACACTTCGACTCATCTCATTTCTTGTAGCTCCTTCCTTCAACTTCTTTTTCAACAACGAAGTGCTCTTAGACTTATATAAAATAATCATCAATTATGCAGTTCTCGAATTTCAAGATTAGATCATTACAACTCTATTAAAAACACTCAAAACTCCTATACAAATATGCTAAATAGTACAAATAAAACCATCTTAAATTTCTCATACAACATTCAGCTCACCTAACAAAACTTGTACATTATATCATGAAAATTATGAAATTATTTTGATATTCCATTTTTAAAGAAGATTACTTGTTTAGGGACATGATCATATGCGTACATCCCATTTCATGCGTACGTGCGTATATGAACCTCTCTGTGTAATTTAATGAACCTCCATGTATTATGTTTTGAACCACATATTTACTATGAACCTGAAATTTAATGAACTACGTGTCTTATTTTCTGAATCACCTAAAATTTCAGAAATGAAGGTTCATAGTAGATATGTAATTCAAAACATAAGACATGGAGGTTCATTAAATTACACAGAGAGGTTCATATACGCACGTACACACGAAATAGACTATACGCACCAAAACCTCCATCTACTTGTTTATTCATCTATTTTCAGTTCTAAAATCTTATGATAACTTTTCTACAAGGAGTTAAGGGTGATATGCATACGAATATGGCGAACCAAATCATATATCCATTTGCTCACCCCTTCCTAAAACATTTACAATAAGAGAATAATACACCAGCATATTTATATCTCAACTTCCAATATCAAATACTATTCTCAATACAACAAAACCTCATTCTTGATCACGCGTATGGAATTATGCATTAGATATGCTAAGACCAAAACCCAACCAAAACAAAATCGACAAACATCAGTTTTATTCTATTCACACATTAGACAACCGCAAACAATTTTTTACATTTCGTCACAAAATTTAAACACACAACAGATAGATTGATATAGATACCATACCACCGAAAGGGCAGAAGGACTAATCCCTCACAGCACAGAGCCATTGTTGGTCACAAGCGCATGGGTTTTCCCAGTTCACCATCAAACTCAGATTCAGTTGTTATGACTGTCAAACGAAACCGTCACGTTATAAATCAGTAATAAGTGTGAGGAGGATAACCATAGACTTGGTAATTCAGTGGACCTCCGCCATACGATCCAACAATTTCTGGAGAGTAATGGTACGTTGGGCTCTGGTTACTGTACACAGGAGGAGAAGGGATGAAGGTGGTAGCAGTGGCTGGAAATGATGACACGTAGGTGTTGTTTGCATGGCGACCGTTGTTGCATATTCGTGTACGTTTATTAGCTGGGATTTGTATAGATTTCTTTCTCTCAACCTTGGATTTGTCGAGCTCATCAAGTCGCTTCTTCAGATTCTCTGGAGGGAATTCAGCTTCTAGCTTGTATTCTTCAATGCACTTGAGAACCGCGCGGATAGCAGACTGTTCTTTACGAGTAGCGAGGTACTGCCAATCATAGATTAAGGTTAATAACATCCTAGTACGAGAATATAGAAGAAGAAGAAGAAGATACGTACAGCTGCTTTTCCAGAATTGCTAGGATGTTCGAGAATTAAAGCTGCAGCCTTTTTTGCATCGTCAAGGAAAGACTTCAACAAGGGTACAAGTGGGTACTTATCTACTAATCCAGCTTCATGAGTAAAATGCACTGCATCCACTTGCTGCCCTCTGCTAATTAGCTCCTCAATCATCTCTACACACACATGAAAGCTTGATGAGTAAACCAGTCACCATTAATGTCAGAGGTTTTTAAGCTTACCAGGCATGTTATTGCTCAACCCAAGTGAAACTGCGAGCTTTGGCATTTGCTTCCTCCAAGCGGAACCAATGACGAGATTTCTGTACAAATCGACATCTTCATCCTTGAAAATCCCAAAAGTGACTAAATGCTGAAGAAAAGTATGAACGTCTGGGGTCTTCACGTTTTCAATCCCGCCTCTCTCTTCCAAGCTTGCTTTCCATGTGTTTGCTATGTCGTTGGCTTGCTTCTTCACCCTCGGTGTTACCAGCAACCTCTCCTTCCCGATCACCGGATCAATCACCACCGGGATTAGCGACTCCAGTAGTAGAACGCAAGCCCACCCCAAATCATTCAGCTTGTCACTGTTCTCTGGTCTCCGATCGACCGGAAAGACCTCAGATATGGCCGCCAGCACAAACCTCGGCGGATCAACACAATCTACGAAGGCTACCGGTATCTTCGCCCTAAGCACCCCCAGTTCCTTCTTCCTGGCGGTCACGAACCTCCAAAAACCTTCGTGATCCATCCGGATGCAAAAGCCTCGCAGGTTAAGAAGCAATCCTTCGCCATCATCCACCTCTCCGTCATCAGCGACCTCTCCCTCGCCGTCCAAAAGTCTAATTGCGGAGCGCTTCACCTTTTCCGCCCTTCCAATTGCTAGATTGATGGAGCCGTCGATAGTGACCTCCCTCTTCTCGAGAGCCTTCAGACACTCTTTGGTCTCATCATCTAGGGCTTGGATTTTCCGCTTGAGAGATTCGGATTTCCGATGAAGATCCTGGTCAAGGGTAGTGAAGTGATCCGATAGCTCCTTCCATAGAAGAGTGCAAGACGTCATTAAAGAGGCCTGCTTCTGAAACTCTTCAAAGCTCGGCGATAGCTCCGGCGGCGGCGACAGTGTCAACTCGCCTGGATAGGATTTGGAACCCATAGCCCCTCCCTTTTCCTCTTCCCCTCCCTCCTCCTGTGGGATGGAGAAACCCTAGGAGGAATTTGGGGAAAATGAAAATAGGAATGAAATAAAAAGGAGGGGACAGTGGTCGGTGGATGGGCCTTTAACAGGAAAAAGTATATGTCGTGAACCATGGCATGGAGCATGGCTTCATCCACTGCGCTTTTTCAATTCCAGTCGAAACATAACTAACCATCCTTGATTGGCATCGATCGCCATCTCTACCATTTCTTCTCTGTACTCAAATTCGGAGCACTTTGCTTCGCATCCCACGTCGCCCAAATCTGTTCATTTGTAGAAGACGGCCCAGTCCGGCCCAGCCCATTAAAGTTGCTTATCTTGTCTCTGTACTGGCTCATTGAGTTGAGCAGTGAAGTGATTTCATTTTCTTCTAATCACACAGAACAACTGATGGCTGAAAAAATGAAGAAAACAGCTCTTTTAGTTATAGATATGCAGGTAATTCCTTATCGCTTATGTAATATAGCTGATTTCCTAATCTCCTCCTGTTTTAATAGAATTAAGAGATGAAACTCTATGAATTCATTTTTTCAGAATGATTTCATACTTGCTGGAGGTCCGATGCATGTTGCTGGGGGAGCAGCTATAGTTCCCAATGTTGTAAAGGCTGTAGAAATTGCTCGTCAGCGTGGGATGCTCGTAATTTGGGTATCTTTTTCTACTCTTGATCACTTCAAGTATGAATCAAATCTTCTTGTTTAATAGAACCCTAGAGATGAGGGAGTTTTTGATAGACTGTCATAAAAACTGTGCTTCAACTCAATTGATGTTGTTATGACCAACTCAATTGATATGTTTTGGGTATGTTCTTCAGTATCAAGATTTGATGATGAGGGTGGGGCTAACTAGAAATGTTCAGATAATACTATGACTGTTGGTTTTATTGATACTCAAACCAAACACAAGAAATGACCTAGAAAAATTGTAATAGTGTTTCTTAAGATGATTTTCTTTTGTGTGAATCAACAAGAGTATCATTAAATTTTGGTTATTATTACTTGAGCACAAAAGAATGTTGTCAAATTCGTAACTTCACCTGATTAAACAACACATGCTGGTAGAATATGAAGTTAGTAAAATGGTTAGATGGATAACTTGTGACAACATCATGAATTGATTTCACACTTTCGATATGCATTGGTATGCACAGATTCATTAGTACAAGTTACAATCCATAGTATCTCTCAACCGTTGACATATGTATCCAAATCAGGGTTGCCTGATTCGCAGAAGAACCGGAACGTGAACGCGATTCTCCATTTCTTGGAGAATCGATTCGTCAGAGAATCACAAAGTGTTGGATCGTTATATTTTGAAACGTGATTCGTTCATCTTTGAAACATGATTCGCTACTATTTATAAATTCATTCGTTTTTTCAATCAAACATTTCATCCATTATTAGTTTAACATGCATTAATAGTAAGTTCATGTATGCTAGGAACACAATTTATGACAAAAAGGAACACGTTTCGTCCTTTATATCCTTGCTTCGCCCGATTCGCCGAACTTGGAGAACCGGAACTTCTAAGAATCAAGTTCCAGAACGTGAGTATCGATTCGCGATTCTCCATATATTGGGAGAATCAGGCAACCCTGGTCCAAATAAGGATGATATGTTGAAGGTAGGGTTCGATTTCTATTCATAACAACCTTCCTGCCTTTAATTACAAGGAGGAGATGTGTTGGGCTGCATGGGCTACAGTCCTGGGCCCGGCCCATGATAACTAGGCCGGACCTGACACTAGAGGCATCAGAATTGCAGCCCAACCCATCTCCTCCATAAACAAGGCAGGAAGGTTGTTGCCAGGAGGAATCGAATCCCTGACCTTTAGCATATACTCAGTGTCTGTACCTACCTATAACCAAAATTTAATTACAAGGAGGAGATGTGTTGGGCTGCATGGGCTACAGTCCTGGGCCCGGCCCATGATAACTGGGCCGGACCTGGCACTAGAAGCATCAGGTTTGCAGCCCAACCCATCTCCTCCATAAACAAGGCAGGAAGGTTGTTGCCAGGAGGAATCGAATCCCTGACCTTTAGCATATACTCAGTGTCTGTACCTACCTATAACCAAAATTTAATTACAAGGAGGAGATGTGTTGGGCTGCATGGGCTACAGTCCTGGGCCCGGCCCATGATAACTGGGCCGGACCTGGCACTAGAAGCATCAGGTTTGCAGCCCAACCCATCTCCTCCATAAACAAGGCAGGAAGGTTGTTGCCAGGAGGAATCGAATCCCTGACCTTTAGCATATACTCAGTGTCTGTACCTACCTATAACCAAAATTTAATTACAAGGAGGAGATGTGTTGGGCTGCATGGCTTACAGTCCTGGGCCCGGCCCATGATAACTGGGCCGGACCTGGCACTAGAAGCATCAGGTTTGCAGCCCAACCCATCTCCTCCATAAACAAGGCAGGAAGGTTGTTGCCATGAGAAATCGAATCCCTGACCTGTAGCATACACTCACTGTCTGTACCTACCTATTGTATGCATCATTCTTTAGATGGAAACTAAAATCTAAAAAAATATATGTAACAAGGTTGTAAGGGAGCACGATCCATTAGGACGAGATGTAGAACTATTCCGCCGGCATCACTACTCTACAGAGAAGACAGGACCGACTGCAAAGGGAAGCGTTGGCTCAGAGCTAGTTGATGGGCTTATCATTTGCGAGGGAGATTATAAGTTAGTGAAGACGCGTTTCAGTGCCTTCTTTGCTACACACCTTCACTCTTTGCTTTGCACTGCTGGGATCGATAGCTTAGCTGTTACTGGTAATGTATTAACTTTTTCGTGTGCTCGTTCTATTTGCTGTCATGGTTGAACTTGAATATTTTTTTGGACTGTGTAGGTGTTCAAACACCAAATTGCATTAGGCAAACAGTTTTTGATGCTGTAGCATTGGATTTCTCTTCAGTCAGTGTAATTGTTGATGCCACAGCAGCTGCAACTCCAGAAATTCATGCTGGTCAGACCTCATCCACTTTTATTGACGCTTTTTATTCTTATTATATAATAATTTTAGCTAAATTTTCTAATTAAACGTTTCTATATGTCAAATTTGATCCACTAATTTAACAAATTATAGATGATTTTATGAACAGTTTGTACTGATTTACGGTTGAGTGTTCGTCATTTATATCTGACATACTTTTGTGTACTGAACCAGCCAACATTTTTGATATGAAGAACATTGGGGTAGCAACTCCGACCTTAGATGAATGGATCAACGTTGATTCTTGAATCTTGATGTACAAATTTATTCAGATTCATCAACAACACCATCTCCTCTTATCTGTTTGATTTTATATGTATATGTAACGACATTTTTTATGTGCAAGTACTTGTGATCTTGATCTAAACTATTTCTAATTAGGTGGTAGGTATTGCCTTCAAAGAGAGGGGGCGATATATCATATGCTCAATATTGTCTGCTTCAAACAAGTTATGAGATGTATATTGCTCAGTCTTTACAATCCAGCTAGTCAAACATGACATGACGCTGGGAATTTTTAATATGGTTTATGTCTCATGCTATTATTTTCTTTATCCCATTTTCTTAGTATTTTCATAATTTCTTTAAATTTATCTGTCATTGTATTTTACTCCATCCTGATACAAATATATTTCTTTAGACAAAAATTCATACAAATTAAGGTAGAATGTTACTTCTGTAAATAATCCTAATAAAGTGTATTGGAAAAGTAAAAAGAGAAATAAAATAGATTTAATCTAATAATTGTATAGAGATAAATATAATAAAAGTAAGAAAACGTTAATAAAATGACATGTATTTATATATAAGAAAATTAATTTAAAATGACACGTATTTGTATATAAAGGGAGTTTATTTTATCCATTTTACCTCATGTCAACTTATATTTGTTGGTATATTTTTGCTTCATAATTGTTACAATTTTATTGTCATGTCTTCTCTTTATTTGATTTGAACGTGGAGGTCAAATTCAGACTTACAAATTGAGGTTTCTTCGATTATTCACTAATCCAATAAAATAAATTGAAAGTATAGCCGTGCTCTACCTAAATACCTAATGTTGATATTTATGAACTGTATCTAACTATCTATGTCATGTCATGTGCGTAGTCTATATGCATTCAAAATTGAAAAGACGGAATGGAAGAACATACAAGGATGCAAATGGGGTTTGTCAATAAAAACAGTTGTCAAGTTGAATTTCAAAAAATGTTGTAAAAACAATTTTAGAGTTGAGAACTTTTATTCCTCTGTTTTAAATTTAATTAACATATGTCTCATACATGCACTTAAATATACAAGCTATATCCTTTCCAAAAAAATATACAAGCTATAGATATAGAACGCGTTATATTTATCTTAATTAGATATAATTGTTATAACATATCTATGAAATTTATTTTTAAAAAATGAGATTTGCTTTAGTGATGAAATCTTGATGTAATTGTGAATAATTATTAATAAAAATAGGGTGTTACTAAATAACGCAGCTTTTTTTTTACTTTTTAACGCAGGTAAGAAACCGACGGTTACTACACACCACCAACCGCCGGTTATTGAGCATCACAAACCGCCGGTTATGCCACCCTAGGAACCGCCGGTTATCGCACCCTGGGAACTGCCGGTTTTCATGCTTCAGAAACCGCCGGTTCCTCTTATATTCCAATTGGCCTCACTTTCTCAATTTTCAATAAGTTTATTACAATATATAAGACATATATAGTCTTTTATACTATATTTTAACAAAAAATAAAATGTTTGCTAGCCTATAGCATTATCAAGATGATATCGATGTGGTTTCATCTCTCGTTTAACCATATATAGAGCAATGTAATTTACCTATAACACTAACATTTTTCAATAAGTTTATTAGTCATTTTTATTAACTACATAGTAAATTGAGATGAATGTTAAGGTCAATCACCATGTTTCGGTATATTTTGATTTTATATAACACTTTTTTGGCAACAAAGTAATTGATTTTATTACTAAAAATTTTACAAAAAATTACATTGAATTTAATGTGCATGAAGTTTATCAATGTAAGATTGAAGACGAGACATATATGGAGCGATCAACTGTAAAGCCGATTCTTCGCGATGATATCCCCACATGCAAGTAATTGGGGGCAATGGGCACTCGTCGTCAAGAAGAACCTGAAATATAGCCAATTAGGATATTTAATCGTGAATGAAAAAATGTACCAATTTAGAATGTTAATATTACCGCAATCCAATGATTTTCTTCTTTCACGTGCCCAAGGCATACGATTTGGAGAATTTGTCCTTGCACATAATCTGGCCTTGCCCTAATTGGTGGGTATGTAGAGCTGTCACCCTTATTAAAGATTACTAATATCATGTTAAGAGCAGTTGCTGCAATTATACCCATATCTGGAACTTCGAACCAAGTTGGGGGCAAAGCAATCCCGATCTAAGAAATGAAGCTTCAATAGCATAGCATGCATAGTACCAGGTGATGTCATCGTCCTTTCTAAGACATCCCATTCTGTCTTGGTTGTAAACATCATGAGCTCTCTTATGTTCACCCAACTCTCTTCTGAGTCACCCATACTAAATGCTATAGCTCGATAGCCACAATTTCCATCAGATACAATTTCATACCACCCCACTATATGTTGTATCAAAAACTTCGGCAAGTACCTGAAATACGTCTTGGAAGTTTGTAATTTGGGAACTCTTAGATGGTTAGGGAAATGTGAAGGAACTTCCTCCGAGACCGTCTTCTTATGTGTGTTCCTTTGCTTCTTGGGAGGTGTGCCCATATCCTCAACTTCTTCTTCAACATGCTCCCAGTGAGATGGCACTCTCTTGGTCACGCCGAATGGTGGTGGAGGTGGTTTTGCTTTATTTCTTGCACCCGAAGGTCTACCTTTGTGTTTGACATTTGCAAAGTCATGCACATCAGTTTGTTCAGGGTGTGCAATCCTATTCATCTCGTATAGACACTTGGTTTGTTCTTCGAGAGATAGTTTGTTGAAATCATTGTGCGCGAACTCATCCATCTTGCTCTTGTACACATCTCGTCTGACTTGTAGTACATCAATATCTAAAGGATCTTGTTGCAGGCTAAGAGTCCTCCAGAATGGATGCACACTTGAAAGAGGTAATGGTATTTCATTCCTTACATATGGAGCCATTTCGTGCACACATGGTAGGCCATCCCTGCTCCTAATCATACAGCTGCATTTCCTGTCGCACTTGGGGTCTACTCCCTTATCATACTCATTTGATAGCCTCAAAATGCACTCCCCAGACTCCACCGCCTGGATCATTACCAGTCTCCTCCAGGCCACTTTTACCCCCCCCCCCTCCGTAATACTACCCGCCTCCTCCACAGTACTACCCGCCCCCTCCACAGTACTATTCGAGTCAATCATCTTATCCTTCTCCCACTTTCCAGCATCAAATCCCTTACCCTCCTCATCCCATGTATTCATCTCCCAATCCACAGTTTGTCTCACAGTCTGGCGATCATTACTCAGTGCCTTTTGATTTACTCAACCCAACAGGCACATCTTCCAGTATTCGTATTACAGAGGTAAGACAAATGATAACTTTTATATCATGACGTAAATGTATTCAAAACTACTCACTTATGCATTTTACTATTTCTGAATGAGGACAGGTTGATCCAGAAGATCATGCTGAGAGGGAGGAGGATAGGGTACATGGAAGTGAAGAAGCAGAAAGGGAGACGGAGAGACCGGATGAAAGGGAGGAACCACCGGTTGAGGAGAGAGCAGAGGAGGATACTAGGGAAGCTTCTTCGTCTCGGGCGCGACCAAGAAGAGCAAATGAACAATATATCCCTAAGTTATTACAAGGGGTGGACGGAGGACCAACGAACCCGGAATTGCTAATAGGGTTTGAGAATCATGTAGCTTACGACATATATCGTAACAAGGTAATTTTCTAAATCCTTCTATTGTCATTGAATTTATATTAGTTATTTTTATAATTATGTGTGATTGTAGGAGAGACAAACTATGACTTTTGAACGTCGAATACACATGCTCCTGAAATGGAAATTGTCGAAGAAGAAATTATGGGGGGATTTGTCTACGGGTCTTGTTTTGGGCACGTACCGGATTTGATGTATACAGATATCAACATAAAGTTGATAGAGGCGTTCATCGAACGTTGGCAACCGGAGACGAGCTCGTTCCACTTGCCATTTGGAGAGATGACGGTCACTCTCCATGACGTTCATCTCAATCTGGATGTGCCCATATTTGGTAATAGCATGGCATTCAGTTTACAACTCAAGCTTTTAGGGACCTACAAGGCTAGGCACGATTACCTGGTACAACAGGCTTTGGAGTACTTTAATATAGATCCAGAGCTTGCACCGTCGGGGATGATTTGGTCCGATAAATTTCTCGACATGATGAAGGACGTGTCGAAGGTGCATAAGTGGACTTTAACCGATAGGGCAACGGCGTATTTGATTTTCTTGATGTCGACGACGATATTTCCTGACAAGTCATCAAAGAAGATCGATCTCAAGTATTTCGAGTACGTCAACCCTCTCGATAAGGTTGACAAATTAGCTTGGAGGACAGGCATCCTATGCCACTTGTACCGGTTCTTGGGCGAGTGTACACGGACTGGATGTCGACAAGTATCGATGTGCTATACTCTTCTACAGGTAAACTCTATTTCAAAACATTATATTCATTTCACAAATGCTTATGACCATGTATGAATTTTCAATTGTTTTTGACCATAATACCAGGCTTGGATATATCAGTACTTTCCACAGTTCAGGCCTCTTCAATCACCCGGATGGAGCCAGGATGCTCCAAAGCCATGGGCATCTAAATGGTACCATCCTGAGAGACCGTCAGTAGTAGGGGGGTATCGAGCAATCCTCGACAGGATGACCGCTCGTGATGTAAGTACATTCTTCTCCTCCAATTATTACCTTATTAATCACACTTAATGCTAAATTAATTTAATTTGTATGTTATGCGTAGGTTGATTGGATGACGTACGGTCAGCTTGACTTCAATAACACGGCATTACGTCCCTCCCTATTCCATGGGGTCCTGACATTGCTGCACCACACAGATCCGTACATGCCATACCGGGTGGTGAGTCAATTTGGGCGTACGCAACGGATCCCAAAGCCGGTGATTGATCCTATTAGAGCTCATAGACTACCCAAGACATTGGCATACAAGGTGGACTATGACCAAGGGTATTGGATATGGAGTTCTCAAGGATGGCATACCTTATCCATCGAGGAATTAGGTGTTGCCGCTAATGTGCCATGGGAGTCCGAGGAGCCTTACATGTCTTGGTTCTTACAAAGGATGCACTCTTACATTACTTCTCCCGATGTGAGATCATACCAGGTAATAATATGAATTTTCACTCTTAAATTGCGATTTTTAATTTTTATTTATTCAACTAGATCCTATATATTTATACTTGTCAAGCAGAGTGCCAGCCGAGTACACGAGTACATTCTACCATTTTACGATGATCAACCACCATATGAGCGGGTAGATGAGGTATATGAGGCAGTAAGGAAGTCAGTTGATGAGTTTCGCCCTTTCTACAACCAGTCAAACCATTGATGAGCATGAAGTTATTTCGTATATGTTTATGTTTTGAATTTCGGTTTTGTGTTTTGGATTTGGTGTATGTTTTGGATTTGGTGTATGTTTTGGATTTGGTGTATGTTTTGACTGTTGTTGACAATAAGTGTTGTATTTGCTCGTTTTAGTTATATGTATTGTTTCTTTATTTTAACTATGATATATCCATTTCACAAACCTCATCAATATCCACCTTAATGAATTGAAAAATGGTTATAGGCTTGTAAAACATACTAGTTTTTGTCCAAATGAAATAGTTACTTATCTTACTATACAGGCTTGTAAAAATATTTTTTTGTCAAAATTTAATTAAAAGGACTACATATGTGTTATATTTTGTAAAAAAGTAATTAAAAGTGATTTATCCTATTCCAATTGGCATTTACAATGAACCGAGAGTTTCTAACAGCCCATAACCGGCGGTTCTCTCTAGACGACAACCGGCGGTTCCCCCTTTAGATCTACCGGCGGTTGGATTCAATCACATACCGGCGGTTTTCTGTAGACAGTAACTGGCGGTTTCTAAGTACGAGGAACCGCCGATTCCTCTACTGCGTTAGAAAGCAAAAAAGTGCGTCAAGAAGAATTACCGTAAAAATAGTAAAAATGATGAACAAAACTACTCTAATTTAAAATATGTTAAATATAATCATAATAATGTAGGAAATCCAAGTGCGGTCATTTAGATTTTGAATAGATTGTGAGTCGTAATAATAAAGTTCACCCTTTAACTTTCATTTATGTAGTTAAACTTTTGTTGTTTTTATATAGTTAGTATCAATAGAAATTTGTTAATATAAAATATTTTGTTTACTAAAAAGTTTTTTTTTATAAAAAAGTATCAGAATAATGGACTCAATTTAACATATTAATTAAAAAAATCATGAAATGCACTTTGTAGGGTTTTATTTTTGGGGGAAAATATATTGTATAAAAAATTAATTAAATGTTTAAATCTATGTTAGTATAGTAACTAATTTTAAAAATAAAAAATCTAAGTTTAAAAAAGGATTTGCTAATATAATAACTATTAAGTAAGTTTTATAAGAATCATTTAAATCAGATTATTAATTAGATTAAATTGTAAATACCTTAATAATTTGTTTTTAAAAATATGAGATCTTTTTAAAATCCAATAATTAGAAGAAAGGAAAGACTAGGCCAATAGGAGGAGGAGAGATAATAGTGGATCTAATAAAAAATATATCTAAGAAAAAATTCCCTAAAATTAACAAGATGATTTCAACATGGGAATTTTAATATATCAGTGATAGTTAAATTCGTTGTATTCTTCATTCAAATAACTAAAATTTTCTAATTTATTATTATTATTATTTTGATAAGTTTATTATTTTTCTTAGGATTTAGAAATCTCTTCATAAAATTCTATTAAGAACCCTATAAAAAAAATGGCAAACATAAAATGTTATAATATTATGTATATCATTATATGGATAAACATTAGATGAGTCTATGTAATCCTAGAATTGTCTTATGCATTAATATTTGTAACTCTTATATAAGTATTAGAAACCTTAAATATATGTAATATTACTTTTTTTTGTTAAATATATGTAATCTTATTTTTTTATACAAGGCTAAAATTGGGATCCCTTCTTGCGGCGGAGGCCACCCCACGTCATCGCTTCAGATGACGTTAAATTTTTTTACAAGAAAATAACAGTTTGCAGCCGTGAAATCAGCGAGTTTGTGCCTCGTCATCCTGACATGGAAGTCAGGTATAGATGATGAATTCTGAACTTGATCTTGGATGTAAATGTCAGTTGATTCACACTCAGAAGAGGCTAACAAATCCGCTCCCTTGTTTGCCTCATGGTAGCAGTGGAATATTTTGTATCATGTAAACAATAAAAGTGATTGCTTGATGTCAGATACAATAGTAGAGATCTGCCAAAGTACGTGTCAAATGTCCTTTATTGTGTTAATCAAGGAAAGATTATCGCTTTCAAGAACAATATTAACTTTAGTAATGTGAGCTGCTTCCTTGATGTCATACAAAGCTGCCAAGGCTTCTCCTTGAAGTGTTGTACATGTGATTGCTTTCTGGGCAAGGAACAAAATTTTACCACCTGAGTTTCTAACTATAAATGCAATGATCGCATTCCCCCGTGGAGTAATTGAAGCATCAAAGTTGACCTTAGTTCATCCTAGAGGATGTCTTATCTATCTAATGTTTTTTCTATTCAAGCGTTTTTAACAATGTGAGGCGGTTTTGTACATTCAGATTTTAGGATTGAGTCCCAATTTACATATTGGAAGAAAGCCATATCAACGAGGATGTGAGATGAGTTATCATTCTAAAAATGTTGTTATTGTGATATAACCAGATATAGTACCATAAGAAACACATTTGTTCCGATTTTTATTATTCACTAGAAAAGATGGTAGATCATCATGAAAACTTGAGGAGCAAGCAATTGTGTAAGTATATCCGGGCCTTGTTTTGTTAAAGTGAAAGGGCACTCAAAAAAATAGATGATAGGTTATTTTCGGAAGGGGCTCCGTAAAGGGAGCATTCTAAAGGGATGATGATTATAAATCGGTTTATTCTTCCTGTCGTTGAGAGATAATCAGACAGAGCCTTCCAAATGAATGTTTGAATTTTTGGAGGAATTCGAAGACGCCAAATATTGTCCATTATTGAAGTTGAGAAAAGAGGTTGATGTTGAGTAACAATGGGAAGGACGTTTGTTTGGACGTTACTGGCGTTTCCCCCTTTACGGGGGTAGGGGTTCCCGCTTTTGTTCCTGGGGTTGCTGTCTCTTCTGGTGTCGCTAGGAAAAAGAAGAAGTATGAGGATAAGTGTATGGAGAATGGTTATAAGTTTATCGTATTTGCTTTCTCTACCTTTGGAGAATTAGAAAGTGATGCTATTGATTTTCTTACTAGGGTCACTCGGGTTGCTCAGAGCAATATTGTTAGTGCTAATGTGCGTTCTTTCATTTTTCATAGATTGAACTTTGTTGTGAATAAGGTTGTAGAAGCGTAGTTGGTTGCTAGACTCCCAACCAACTTTATGTAATTCCTTGTATAATAACTTAACATTTTTAAAAGTTGATCTCTCTTTTTTCTCTTTTTTTTACTTCTCTGTCCCTTTTTATCTTCTCATTTTCTTTTTCCGGTGTCCCATTTTTATCTTCCCATTTCTATTTACAGAAACTACTTTTCAACCATTTTATTAATTTATAATACACTTCCACTCTTTCCAATACAAATTTTTTCCCCAAATATTACTTCATCTTCATTCAATACTCAATCATTATTCTTTCTCTCTATCTCTTTCCTACACAATTATTAATCTTCATTTTTCTCTTTAAAATCCGTGTTTTTGATTAAACAAAATAATATAAAAATGACGGAGGGAGTATTTTTCCTCTCTTTCTTCCTGGTTCATACTCCCTCTGTCCCAAAATGATGTTCTCATTTCCTTCTGGCTCATTGCCGAGATGCGTTTTGCGTCTTAAATATCTCCAATTGTATATCATCAAAAAATAAAAAAATTATATGTAGTTAAACTACTCGTTGGGACGAATAAAACAAGATCATACATGACTATGTTTTTCCGTATATATAGAGAGACATCAATAAAATTGTGTAGAAGTGTGAATAATAAGTAAAATTGAAATGGGAAGAACATTTGGGACGGAGGGAGTAGTAATAAAGAATTACTTATTTGTTTAATTTGGTAAGAGACGTATTCTTTCAAAATAAGCGCTCATCGCGTGTACATACTATATATATTGGTAAAGCTGCAGCTCTGTATGTACTCTACAAACTGTGGTAATATATTCTTTCTTCGCGACATTCTCATTCTTTGATAAGAAAATGGAAGCTCGCCCGACAATAATGGTGACTAACGACGACGGAATCGATGCCCCAGGGTTACGATCCCTGGTTCGTGTTCTCGTCTCCACAAATCGCTACAATGTTCGCGTTTTGCGCCCCTGATCAGTCAGTGCCTACTCTCTTCTCTCTTTTCTTCTTAAATTCAAGCAATTATCCTCTTCATTTCTGATCTGCTGTTTATGCTGCTGTATTTATTAACCGTAGGTGTTTTTCCAAAATGTTCCGGATTTTGTGTACCTACACTTTTCCTTTTATTCTTCTCTTTCTTGGCGTCAGATTGTGAGTTCTGCTAATGAAAGTTCAAAAAAATTAGGTTCTCAAAGGATCGTAGCTTTTTCACCTCTACACTTATCTTTTTTCCCCCTCTAGTACAGGTTTACAAGTTACAACGAGAGCTAAACAAAACATATTTCTTAATAATTGAAGTGAATCATTATTATCTTCTGGTTCACGTCTTAATTTCTTCTGTGATGTATGTTGACGGGTAAGTGCAACTTTCTACAGGAACAATCAGCAGTTAGTCACAGTATCATATGGCGGCACCCCATAGCCGCCAAGAAAGTGGAGATAGACGGAGCAGAAGCCTACGCAATTTCAGGTTTGTATTTCTTAACAATTGAACTGAATTATTCTACTTGGCCATTCTGTAAATCGTCTGTGTTTATAATTACAGGGACACCAGCAGACTGCACATCGTTAGGACTCTCAAAAGCTCTGTTTTTATCTCCACCTGATCTGGTAATTTTCGTTTCTCCAAACTAAGCTCCAAATTCTAGAAACTGGAAACAAAAATAACTAACAGTTTTTACTTGTAGGTACTGAGTGGAATAAATATGGGAGGCAATTGTGGCTATCATGTGTAAGTAAATTGCTGTATAAACTTGCATTACAGAGGGAAAAACCTTCCTCTAACCATGATTATTGTGAATGGATTACAGTGTTTTTTCGGGTACCGTTGCTGGTGCGCGTGAAGCCTTTTTCAGCGGTGTACCATCCATGGCAATATCATATGACTGGTATGAAAAACTTTCTGATCTCTGAATGCGATTTGATATTGAGCTCTTTCAACTGAAGCTAAGAGATTTGTCTATTCTGCATGAATTCATTGATCTGGATACACTTATTTTGGTTGGAATATATATACCCAAATATTGTTCTTATAAATTCTTTACGGATTTTTATCTAGTTTATTATCTTTTTTACCATTTGAGCTGCTAGGTTTGGGGGTAAAAGCACTGTGGACGAATTTCCAGCAGCTGCGGAGGCCTGTCTACCCATCATAAACGCTATGCTTTCTGAGATTAAAAACAAAACTCTCCCAACTACGTGCTTCTTGAATATAGATATACCAGCAGATGTTCAGAATCACAAGGTAAATACTAAGAACATCTACAATGGTGATAGTAATGTGAAGTATCATAATTAGCTTTTTATATCTTTTCCTTTTTTTTCAAGATTATTTTGAAGTGTTGAGGTTATTTTTTAATTATAAATGAGTGGAAAATAGAGTTAAATGTGTAATCTTTTTTATGATCTTGCACATTATTTTAATTTCCTTTTTTGAAATGGCTTATGATACTTGGAGTATCAGCATTATAGGTGGTCTAATAAGTTTTTACTACGACTAATTATTGCTTTTTATGTTTTGTTTCCAAGACAAAAGGAAAAAAAGATTAGTTTTTGCAGGAAATTGTCCATAATAAAACATGGGGCATTATAATTATTGACTTTTGTATATATATTGCAGGGGTATAAGCTAACGAAACAGGGTAAGGGTATTTACAAGATGGACTGGATGGATGTTACAGATGGTACTTCAGGGATTCAAATGGCATCAACGATGACGAATGATGTTAACTCATTTATGTCTAAAGAAGATGTACCTGCTGCTGCAACTGGTCAACGACTATTCAGGAGAAAGGTAATATAAAATATGTTTTTATGCATTATGATACTGTATTATAATAGTAATTATTGTTGTTAATTTTTGAAGGCGATTGGACACGAGATTGATGAGAATGGTAGTGAGTGTAGTGATGGTGATGCTGTGAAACGAGGCTATGTATGTTACTTCATTCGGATTAAATTTGTTTCGAACAGGTTAATATGAAGTGCTAATGTTGTTTAAACTAATGATTTTGTCAGATAGCAGTGACCCCTCTTCACGCCCTCTCGAATGCTGACGCAGATTGTTACTCGTTCTTTGATAATTGGTTACCAGGTGTTCAGAAAATTAATCTCTAATTGGTAAGCATCTTGGATAATGTATAGCAATGCGTTGTACTTGTCCTTCTCTTAATTACATTTCGTGATTTTCACTGAGTCATGTACACGAACACGAACTCAGTATATGTATGCACACAAATTCTTGCGCAAGTTGCTTTACTAACATTTTACACTCCTAATTTGGTGATTTGCAGATTAGTCATTCTAAAGACATGCTTCACCCGCTTGTAATCAGGATTCCTCATATGCAAAATAACTCAAGTGTTTGTTGTACTTGATAACCAGTGTAATACAGTAATATTTCATTTAAAATGTGCGTGCATCTCTTTTTACTTAACTCAACTTCATTGTAGTTAACTGTTTCTACTCGTGTGCCACAAAGATGAGGCTTGAAAGTGGCACAGGAAGATGAGGCTTGGAAGTGGATTGACTATTATTAGGTTTGGACAAAACCAAAACCGCAAATTGTGAATCTATCAATGCAAGCCCTCTAGTGGTCTATTCTGGTTGAAACAACAACACATATATCGATTGATAATATTCAATAACACCTCCGATCGAAGCTTTACCATCACGAAGTGATCCATTGTTGATGGTCACCAATGACGCGGCAGCGATGACCAAAATATATGGGTTTGTGACCAGTGACTTGGTCCTTTGACCAACTCGACCTTCATAACCACTCTTTACTTTCCTCCATCTCATTCCTCACAAATTCACCTTTGTTTGCTATGAAATCCTTAACATTGAACACGCATCAATTAAGCCATTTCCATAGGCTCCATAGAGTAGTGATAAAAATTTGCTCCCAATTCTCGCACTCAATGCGGGAGCCGAAACGGACGTGATTACCACGGTCCACTAGGCAAAATTGGCCTACACAAAGTTATCACTTGTCCGTAGAAAAAACCTGCCATGTCCGTCTAGCCATCTAACAATCTCTGAATTAATGGACGAACTTCTCCAGCCTGCATCTAAGGAAAACGTTAGACAGACATATGTGTTATCATTTACACTCAACATTTTTTGGATACTCCCTCGGAAGGCAAGCCGAGCAAAAAACTGAACATATATCCGAGCAAATCTACCCCAATTCACAAAGAGTGTTCTCGGGTCAACTTTAAGTGTTTTCCCATGAAGTAGGGTTAGTTCTTCGTACAAAATCATGGGGATGTTCGTTATACGATTCCAGATTGGTGAAGTGTATACGATTCCCTGAGAGGATTGAACTTTCGACTCCATGCTTGAAAATTTTCAATTATATAATTTATTTAATAATGGTATAGGATGGATATCATTCCAAAAAAATACCAAACACATTTATGTATGTATGGAGTTCCAAAATGATACCTCCTCAACCCGATTCCTCATTCCAACCCGATATCTAATTTATACGAAACACATCCTAAAAGTGTTAATGCTGATAAAATGTTGCCATATATTTCATAAAAATGCTTCCTTAGAGAAAAAAATCACATGACATTTGAAAGATTATAGCTTGAATTTTGATATATCTTGGAATATTTCTAAATATTTTGATACCAATATCCTGATTACTAATCTCATGGTGTGTGGACATTGATTTAAACGTTTTGATTGAGGCATAAATCTTGTAAAACAATGTCCTAAAACCGTGAGATGATATTTCAATAAAACCATGGACAATATTTCAATAATCATTTGAATTGAAGAGGATATTTTTAGAAAGTCGAGGATATTTTGCATCCTCTATCCCAGTGTTCTAAAAAAGCGTGCTAGGTTGAAGGTTTTAGCTTGGGCAGAAATCTCTAGACCCCAAGAAAAAGATCGGCCGCCTAGAAATAGTGTTGGCCCCAATTCATGAACCCCCGGTTCAAGAACAACCGGTTCCGGTTCAGGTTCATGAACCCTCGGTTCAAGGTTTAGTTGAATTTAGAACCTTAGGATTTGTTTGGGATGAGTATTCATAAAGACTTTATTATTTGTAAAGAGTTTTTTTTTTAAAAAAGAGTGTTCGGTTAAAAATTATTTTTTAGAGAACCGCGTGTATTTTTTTAGGAAGGTAGGAGCGTTGTTGAAAATATAAAAGTGAATTAATTATACATTTATCGAAAACAAGAAAAGTATTTATTTGAAAAAAGTTTGTATAAGTAATAAAGACTCTTTGCCAAATGTGGCCTTAATTTGAACTTTCAAATGGCCGGCTCATCAGGCCGGTGCCCAACCGATTTCCAACAGTTTTTATCTCGTTTCCGGTTCTAGTTTGGAACCTTGAATTTTTAAGTACTTATTTGAAAATTTCGTAAATAATTTTAAAAAACCTCAAGCAATTACTCGAGATAATTAATGTTAAAATCTTGATTTTACATAAAAAAATTCAGTACTTAGTTTAAAAATTCTAAGCACTTAAATCTAAATGATCCGCCAATTCAGAGCCGTTAACCTTCATAGGACCTCCGATTTGAAAGTTCATGGTATTCATGACCTAGCTTTGAACCTTGGTCTTAGCCGGTTTCAAGGTTTAGCGTCGGTTCTATGCCATGCCGGTTCACACAGTTCAAGTTCCATTGGCCAACACTACATAGGAGTTGAAATCTATGGTGAGTTTTAGTTTGATGATTCAGACATGGAGCGAGAGGTTAATGTTGAGATTGAGGAAGACAATGAGAATGAAGAGACTAGGGGTGAGCATGGGTCAAAAACCGAACCGATCCAATAAAATCGAAACCGAACCAAAAACCGAAACCTTAAAAAGTCGAACCGAAAACCGATCCAATAAAATCGAACTGAACCGAACCAAAAACCGAAACCTTAAAAAGTCGAACCGAAAACCGATCCAATGTATATTGGGTCGGTTTGGTTCGGTCCTCCTCTGGATCGGTTCGGTTTGGGTAAAAATCGAAACAGTCCAATATGTGTAACACTTTTGTTATTTAACAAAATTTAATAAATGATTTAACTTTGTCATTATCGTAATGAAATTTTATAAATGGTGTCTCAAAAATCAAAATAACATATTAGTACTTAAATGGTCAATTATCAATATCAAGTTTAACTTTCAAAGTTCATATCCAAATACAAATTAACATATTCCAAACAAAATGCATAGATGTTCAAAACAATGTCAATATTTTGCTAAATAATATCAATCTTCTCTCTCTTCGCAACTCCAATGAAATGAGGTTTCCTTGTCAATTGTAAGACTTCAAGAGTTCATTGCACGATGTTTATAAAATTTAAGTAAAATAAATAAAAATAGTTGAACACATACACATTAACAAATAAAGTAGTTGATTTGAAAATCAAAAGTAAATCAAGAAGATAAGATAGAACCTCTAGTTTGTTGAAAAATTCTGTAGACCAGTCACTCATACTCGCCTAGCTAAGTAATGACATGTTTTTCTCAAAATTCGTGAAATATAAAGATAAAGTTACTTATTAATTAGCGTCAAAATGTAAAAAATACTGTTAAGAATGAATAAGTAAATGAATATAAAGATAGGTTACCTTCTTCCATTTGCATTATAATATGTGTAACACTCTTAGTATTACACATATTATAAGGCATAGTATTTAAGCCCAAATTACTACTTAAGTATGTATATTCATAGACCTAGTATTGTGTGCCCAAATTTCAAGTGATTATTATAATTCATAGTATTTCATTTATTTTTTTAATTTCGGTTTTATCCGAACCGATCCGAAGAAATCCGAACCGATCCAAAAACCGAATTTCTAGGATTCCTAAACCGATACCCGAACCGAAATAATTGGTTTCGATTTGGACCGGTTTGGTTCGGGTAAAAAATTCGGTTTACCCGATCTGTGCTCAGCCCTAGAAGAGACGGGAGGATTACATTATATTTCTATTTTATTTAGTTGAAATCTAAGTTGAAAATTGTAGCTTTTTTTGTTGTTGTTATAGTCTTGTAGATCTTCTTTATGAAGAAGACTATATAAAGTTTATAAATTTTGGATGATTAATTAACATATTATATACTTATATCGCAATTTACATAGTCAAACTATGAATTACTATGACAATTATGAATCAAATATGTCTTTTTTTAATTTTCATATAAGGAAATGGTGTCAAAACACAAAAATAAGTGTAATAATACAGATCCGTCTAGGCGCTAGCCCTCCTCACCGCCTAGCATCCGCATAGCATTTTTGTAGAATCTTGCTCTATCCAATCTTTAAACTCCCTTACAATATCTCCTTATTGATTTATTTTTAAATTAAAAGTAATTCAACTTACCTCAACCTATTTATTTAATTAGAATTTGCTCATCCATTTTCTGTAATCTAATAGCTTACATTAATACTATCGTCTTACCATAATTTTTGTTGTACGAAGCCTGCCTCTACCCCAACATATATCAAAAATAAATCTTTTATTTGATTTATATTTTTGGTCGTTCTAATATACAATTAATCAGACCTCTCCCCCAACATATATCAATTATGAGTGTAGAAAATATTTATAAAAGTCAACAAACATCTTAAATGCATGTAGAAAATATTTATAAAAATCAACAAACATCTTAAATGCAGGTAGAAAATGGTGTATGAGTTAAAAACGTTGAGCATCTAGGCTACGTTTGGTAAATAATATTTATTCTTTATAAAGACTTTATTCTAAAAAAGTACTTTTCTTCTTTTCAAAAAAATATGTAATTAATTACTTTTATTTATCTTCCCATACTCTAATTTATCTAAAAAAATATAAAAAGTACTTTTTAATTAAAAAAACTTATTATTAAAACCCTCTTTATAAATAATGATTTTTTTTATAAATACTCAAGCCTAACAAATCCCTACCTGTCTTCAAATGAAAACAATTCTAAAAAACAAAAAAATATCCACATAAACCAATATGTTAAATCAACTGGATATTAAACTTTGGAAAAGTATCAGATGCAAACAAATCTTATGGTGTAAAATGAGAACAAATTTAAATAATCATATAATTTCAAGAAAATGCAAGCCGGAGGCCAAAAAATGCATGCCAGTTGGTCTAAAAATGCATGCCAATAATAATGCATGTCGGAGACCCAAAATCAATAAAAATGCAAGTCGGAGACCCTTTTATGCATCTATATTTTACATGCATTTTTAACACATTAACATGCACTTTTCATACATAAACGTGCATTTTTCGCACATAAGTATGCATTTTCAACACATGAATTTTCATTTTGATTAAAAATGAAAGTGCATGCTTATGTGCGAAAAATGCATGCTTATGTGTTAAAACTGCATGCAAAATATACATGCATAAAAAGACCTCCGGCATGCATTTTTATTTACATGCATTTTTTAGCTTCCAGCTTCCATTTTTATTGACATGCATTTTTTGGTCTCTGACCTGCATTTTGGACCTCCAGCTTACATTTTTTTAAAATAGTTGACAATCTAGATTAATTCTCATTTTACACCATAAACGTTATTTCTACCCGAAAAACATCCTTAAACTTTTAATAACCGACCCATTTGTAATTTAACTAAAATTCCAAAATAAAGTGACTCGAAATAACAAGAATTTAAAACACTCAAACCCGAACATGACCTTTCCGACCCGACGCCAGTAAGGACATAAAACGCTGACACAGGCCTAGTGGGTAATGTTGTTTGTACGGCCTCGCCTGTTTTGTTTTCAAGAAGAATGGACGATCGGCCGACGATAATGGTGACCAACGACGACGGAATTGAAGCGCCCGGATTATTACACCTGGTTTGCGTTTTGGTCTCCACCAATCGCTACAACGTGCAGGTTTGCGCCCCAAATTCGTGAGTTTCTTAAATTTTCATCCTTGCAATGTGATTTTCCCTCCTACTCTCTCAGTATTTTCGGTCAATTTCTACCTCCAAGCCCTAGGAACTTTCCACTAAGACCATATCGAGCTCTGAAATTATCAATTGACTGCAACAATCGAAAGTCACATGCTGTGTTCGTCGTTCTAATCCATATGATCTTCAGTTAGTAACAGCTAGATCAACTGCAATATTAGTTATTTCATAATTAGGGCTATTCAATATCTTAGTTTGCTCTACTTGGTACATGTTTAACAGTTCGTCGATATATGATTGATGAAGAAAATAATGATATACTAATTGGTTTCTGATCAATGTATACAGTGGTTTGGCATATTCTTCTTCGAAAGCTGAAATATAGTTCTTGGACAATTAAATTCCGTTTATGCAATTAAGATTATCTTTGTCATTTTTTCTATATGCATTTTTTCACCATGCCATGACCTAATAAGGTAATTGTTACAGGGAGAAGTCTGCAGCTAGTCATAGTATAACTTGGCAACACCCTCTATCTGTTCAGGAAGTCAAGATTGATGGTGCAGTTGCAGCAGCAGTTTCTGGTTTGTACTGTCAACTAAAAATTCCAATTTCTAGTTTTTTAGCTTGTTATTGTTCATTCTGCATTGTGCTGGAATGGTTCAATGCTTGTAGTAGTGAGTGATTGAATTTTTTGTAACTCACAACTTAGCAGAAAAGTTGCAATTTATTTTGCATTGTGGAGTCCCTTTGTGCATACAAATCAGACTATCTTCTTAAAAATGAGAAAAGCAAGACTGATGATATTCGTTTTAGCTATCACCAGATTTAGCAATTGACTTGTTCTGACAAAAATTGGCAAATTGGAAAAGAACTTGTAACATTTTACTACTCTTGTAAAATGGAAATTCATCTTTGACTTATCTTGAAATTTAAATCTTCTGTTATCTAGAGTCACATTAAATCCCCCAAAGTTTCATCTTTATGTGAGCGAAAATGTTGCATCACTGTTTGGGTTTATTGCAATACCGATTCTGATATGTCTTTGCAGCACTCCTGCTGATTGTACTTCTTTGGGCCTATCAGGAGCTCTGTTTCCATCAAAAGCGGATCTGGTAATGTTCTAATCTTTTCTCTCCTCCCTCTAATTATTCTTCCTTCTTGAGATTCAATATTAACAATAATTCCCACCGCTTATTACTTCTTGTCATATGTTTTGAAAGAAATATGTAATATGAACTAAAATATTCCTAAAGTCTCCCTGAGTTTGACCTTTATCACATATAATCTCTTTTGGGTTAGATAAAGAAATGAAGTGACATGGACAGTATCAGTATGCACAATAAGCAATAACACACCTTGTAACTCATCAATAATCTATCTATATAATACTAAAGCAACATCAAAACCAACTTATGTGACAGTCTCTCATTAATTTGGACACATGTCATATTCTCATTAATTTTGAACAGTTTTTTACATGTGTCAAATTTAAGAGCGTTGTTAATTTTTGGACTATAGCCAAATTGGATCCAATTTGACAGACATGTTGCTATTATATGACTAGTATACTTTGACTTAATAAAATAAAGCAATGTAATTTAGAGAATTATTATTTTTGAGAATATCATTTAACTTATTATCTCAATTGGAAACAAAATCTTCTATTTTATACAAGGAAAAAATCTAGCATTATATTATCCTTTATATTTGATTATAAAGATATCTTATAAAGAGAAATAGGAAATTACTAAAATAAATAATACACAGAGTCACAATTACAAACAAAGTCTTATATAAACACAATTGCTATTTGTGATCTATGAGAAAGATATTTCTTTATATTGTGATTAATATATTTTATTAGCATTACTTATTGATATATATTTAAAAACTATAATATATCTATATATTATTTAATTTTAAATATAAAAAATATTGGATAAATCGCGTGCATGACACGCGGGTTTAAACTAGTGTATGCCTAAAAATCTAGCATGCTATATTATTACCCAGGTTTGGCTATTGTATTCGGTACCTGCCTTTGGGTCAGAACAAATCGTGGTGATAAGAAGTATAAAAAGAATCCAACTGTTTACGCTGCTTGTCACCAGTAACCGAAATTACCCTGAAGCAAATATACAATGATAAAAAAGTTCTGCACTGCCTCTATGTCCTCTTTGCTACTGTGTGACAATATCAACCCATAAATGTCGAATTGGATTTATTATTTCCATTCTTTTTAGGTGATCTAAAATCACGTCTGTCATTTTCTTTCTGATGTTTTCTTTACAGGTACTCAGTGGCATAAATATGGGTTGCAACTGGGGCTACCATGTGTTAGTTATATATACATCCCTTGTTTTTTTTCTTTTTCTGAACTTGGTGTTTGCTTATTTGCCGCTATATTTAGTTCATAGCTCACTCTTTTCCCTTCTTAAATTATATGCTATTGTAGATTTTCCCTTCCATTAACAAACCCTTATTTGAGTCTCTAACTTTTGCATAAATGCATCATAACCTGGCAGTATGTATTCGGGTACAGTCGCTGGTGCTCGAGAGGCCTTAATCCACGACGTACCTTCTATAGCATTGTCTTACGACTGGTATTTTTAATTCCTCTGTGAAATAATTCGACATAACTTATCTGTTAATTGACATTTACAGTTTCTATGTATCGTGGATCATCTAGGTTTTCCGGTAGAAGCACGGTTAATGATTTTAAATTAGCTGCAGAGGCATGCTTACCAATCATAACCTCCGTTTTATCTGACATAGAAAACAAAACTTTTCCTAGTTCTTGCACTCTCAATGTTAATCTACCGACGGATATTAAGCATCATAAGGTATACTCTAATTTTCTGTCATTACTCATTTTCCAATTATCTTGACTTGTTGATTTGTTTACAAACAGGGCTATAGATTAACCAGCCAGGGTAAAAGTATATACAAAACAGGGTGGGTTAGAGTGAGTGCAGGTACACAAGAACCAAATTGCTGTCAACTATGGAGATGGATGTGGAGCCCATGGACGCGAGCTCCGCTGAGGTTAAACCATCTCATCACACACAATACTTGTATTTCAAAAAAGGTTGATACGAGGAATAGCTGCATCATTTTCATTTTGATATTGTAAGAATAAAAATCATTTTCGCTGTAATATTGCAGGGGAAAGGTGTGCGATTTTCTGAAGATGATCTTGATTTGCAGTATCTCAAACAAGGATATGTATGTGATGTGATATATATTGCTGCAGATTATATACTTAATTTTGGTTCTAATATATTTATGGTAATGCTTTTACAGATAACAGTGACCCTCTTGGGCTCCTCTCGAATGTGGATTCTGTGTCATATACATACTTGAAGAATTGTTTAGCAGGTGTAACGAAAGGTAGTTCATCATCGTTGTGACAAGTAAATTGAAGCATATAGATTGCTTTATTCTAGTAGGAATTTGTTCATGAATTGGGTATGTAAGATGTTAAAATTGTTTAATACGAAAAAATAACAAACTTTGCACTTCTCTTATATGCATGGTATGGTCTAATTTATGATATACGAGTCATTAATGTTATGACAGTGCTCAACATGAAAAGTATGAAGTTCTATCACGGACATCGGCGTCTTATTTTCAGATTTCTCACAAGCTCATTGTCATCTATGATTTTGGATAAGTTCGGTATACTTATATGAACTTTCTTTTCATCTAGATGGAAAGTGGTACTTGAAAAAAAGTAGATAAAATGGTAAATGAAATAAGGGTTGATGAATTTTTTTTAGTTGAAAATTGAGAGATTAAGATGGAATTTGTAGAAGGTAGATGAATTTTTTCTAGGCGGAGTTTTACTCACAAAAGACGTTTTGGAATGCCCTAAATAGAAAAACTGGAATTTATCTTCAATTTCAGCTATTTTCATCTGATTTTGACTATTGGCGAACGTGTAACAATTGCTTGTCATGTTTCTTGAAGTTTGACAAATCAACTAACCAACCATAAAGGGAGGCAATGTATATATAGCAAAATGTCTGTAAGAAAAATAGTAGCAAGGTGAATATTTACAAATGTCGATTAATAAATTATGTGTAATGACATGTTTGGGCTTATTTGCATATAAGCCTCCTATCTGGTGCATGCGACTCCACGAGTAGTGACCATAGAACATGAACATCTTCATATTGGCATGACTGCACATCCTCATACAAAATGTATATCCCCTTTGCTGTATTTCAAGATAAGATAATAAGAAAATGCTATATAATTTGGTAAATTCTGAATTGGTTTTAGGATGAGATCCTGACTTGGTTGACTCCCATTACATTATCCTATATTCTGAATTGATTTGATGAAAACTCATCATAACAATTTAACTCCCACTGAACTCAAATTCCAGATCCGTCACTGACAACAATACTTAGAAAATAGATTAGAGAAATGGTTAAAAGACGTACGTACTCTTGTTATGAGTCGAGTGGAGGCGAATCAGAGCTTCTTGAATGGAGAGAAGAGGGATTTTAGCCATCCCATGAAGGAAGAGATGGGTGTTGCTCATAAGTCATAATGAGAGAAGGGATTTGGAGACTTAAAAGGGAGAAGAAGGTGAAGAGAGTGAGTGGAAATGCTTGCTTGCTTAAACAATGGTGAAGTACAAAAAAGTAACTGCTCTTCAGCCATTTTCCAACTCCCTTGTAATGTAATCATGCAATTCATATTTGGTTTTGGTGGCAAGTCTTTTTCAACACCTTTTTACCTTGTGAAACAAGGATCCAAATCCCCAACCATACACCTGCAAACTTGATCTGATCGACACATGCACAGTTAATGAACAGATTATGTTAAAAAAAGTCTAACCTTGTGTTTCAAGCTACATTCTTAGCTACAAGATCTACTGTATAAGAAGAACAAATGGGCCCCCTTTTGTTTTGGAAGTAATCAAGCATCTTAATTAAGGATTATTCTTTATTCCACCATCTGTCCAGTTTTAGTGTTTACTGGGTCAGTCTTGCTTGATGTTTAATGTTCCAAAATTGTGGTGAGGAGATTGATCTGCTAGCAATTCACTGCTATATAGTGTGCTATATTCTTAAAAAGTTCAAACTCGGACCTTCTACTAGCCAACCCAATACATGGAAAGGGGAAATATGTTCTTGAACTTTTTTTTTTACGATCAAATCGGCCTAAGTTACTAGTAAACATGATTGCAAAGAAATTCCTAACTAATTCAGATGAATGCTGGAGGATAAGAATTCATGCCGCCTAGTCAACATGTCCACCTCCGAGTTGTCAAATGCCAGATGGGTAGCTTCCCAAAGAAGCGCATATTATCTTGTTTAGAAGTGTTGGATTGGTTAGTCGTGAAAACGTCACAGGAAAAGGTGAAGTCCTTCTCTGAAACTTTTTGCAGCGGAATAACAATTGCGAAAAGATTGAACAACGTATTTAGAGTGGAAGCCACAGTGTGAAAACTACACACTGCGTAAAACCACTACCTTCTTGTTTCTCACTAGAAGGATTTGAAAATAACCTTTATAGATCTTTGTTTTCTTACAAGATGAGAGCTTGGATTACAAAAACACTCCTCTCGTCTTTCACTCAAACGCTAACCTAAAGGTGTTTTGCTCTACAGTGCTCTCTCGAATATCTCATCAACGTTCAACCTTTTTATGAAGATGAACAATTCAATATATATAGTGGGCCAAGACAATTAACCTAGCTTTGGCCGAATCTCTTTGTTTAATAATAGAATGTTCACATATATTATTAAACATGGTAACCGAAAGATCTTCTAACATTTTAATAATATAATGTTCACATATATTACTAGACATAGAAGCAAGAATCTAAACGCTCCTAAAGATAACAGATTAATCCGTTGGGACCACACCAGTTGTATCCCTTGTGATCTTTTTGTTCAGATTATGTCAGGCTGTGCGCGTTTGTGATCTTTTCCTTACTAGAAATTTATCTTCACTTGTACATCTTTTCTTATTTGATTACACTGAAGATCTTCTCGCCAGCTCGCTCCACAGATCTTCTAAGATAATGCTATCTATGCATAGACTCAAGCACGCTCCTATGTTTGGCTCACACTCTGCTCAAATTACTCATTGTAACATATATGAAAAGTTCCTAGACATGGAAGGTTCCTATATATGGAAACTTTCTACATATAGTAACCTGTAAAACAACACTCAGGGAAACATCCTTAGCAGAATGTTTGTTACCATCAAAACAAAAAACATAACAAATTCGCCCTTTTGATGGTGACAAACACCCTTTACTTTTTAAACTATACGTCCAAGTCTACACCTAGACTAAGACTAGAAAAGGCATCCTAAGATGTGAACAGTTCCCCCTAACATCAATATCTCCTAGAGCCTAGTAAATCATTCTCCCTCAAAAAGTACTACCCTATATCTTCCCCCTTTTGGCATCATAAAAAAACAGCATAAACCCACTATAATAATAAGTCTAGAATAACCAAGCAAGCACGGTAACAGTGCAAAGATATGAAATAGTGCCAAAACATCACAACCATTAAAACCGGTTCAAACACATGCAAAACAGATAACATTTCACCAAAGTAGAGCAGATCAGTTCACAAAAGTTATAGTAAAAAAATAGAAAAGAGGAGGAAGTTGTGGGAAGGGATAATGATGGTGTCAGTAGCATCTAAGAGAAGAGTCCTAAGAAGAGTCTGTGGCATCTTCAAGGACGGAGCGGGCTTCCTCGTCTGGGTGAGAGGCACGTAGGGCAGTTACATCTTTGTGAACGCTCACAATCTTCCTACTGAGCTTGTCCACCTGTCTTGATAACCCAACTACGAGCTCATTCATACGCTCGAACCGCTCAATCAACATCTCAAAACGCTCGTCAAGGACCAGTACCATGTCGTCTATGTGCTCCCCAGATTGGGGTTTGGGTTTGTATGTGGGTTCGGCGACCGGGCTAGGATTGGACGTGGTGGATTTGGTGGTGGCAAGAACGACAGAGAGGTCCATACCGAGTTGCGCAAGGACTTTCTTAGTGTTCTCGTCGAGATTGATCGACTCCATTGATTCAGGGTTTTGGAAGGGAGAGAGATTTCGGATTTATGGGTTGAAGAAAGTGAGGTTCTGAGTTGTGAGGGAGACAAAGCCCGGTTTTAATCATCAAGTTGGTGCATACATCTAGACGACTCATATTCTTTCCTCAAATCTAAATGGCTGATAAATCATTTTCGGAAAATCGAGGCCATCATTGCCCCTACAACCGTCAAATCAACAAGATTTCCCGGATTTTCTTTCTTGTCAAAATTTCAAACATTTTCTGCCTTTTTCTTTTCTAGATTCTTCCCCTTTTCTTACCGAGTCAGGAAGATGTTTCTCTGCTCAATGTTCTGAATTTGCAACATACCTCTGTACGGACCCTTCCCTCCGTGGCAATACTGATAGTGTAGGTGTGTAAGGAATGGGAAACATACCTGAAGTGGTATCACAAGAAGACCATTACATAGAATCAATCAATATCATATATGAGTATGTTTTATCATTATAACACGAAGTGCCCTATTAATGTACGTAAAACCGACTCATAGGACGTTGTGTTATAAGAGGCTAGAGAAGGCAGTAGATTTCCTCCATCATTTGGGCTTGTAGTATGGGTTAAAAAATCACCAGGAGGAATATTTTGGGATAGAAGAAACCTTTATGAAAACATGTGCAACTACTCTAGCGAGACTGTAAAATGTATGCAAGGAAATCATAAGTAAATACAGCTCAGGTATGGCACCAAGTCATAGCACAATAGAGTATGGAAAGCAAGGCTATTCAAGAGTTATTTATATAAAGAGCATATCATACTAATCTACACC
>NW_027367422.1:0-58339 GCF_046119375.1 Phyllobates terribilis | reverse complement strand
TAAACCCTAAGCTAGCAATTCTAGATCTTGTGGCATTGAGGACAGCCACCTCTGCGACCCGTGTGATCATATTCGCTTTTGAAATGCATCAACATACTCTATCGCTTTGTGCTTCTTTGCAACTTATCTTTCCAAATTGGCAATCCACACCTTCGGGGCGTCTCTTATATTTTTCAAGCTTGGCGATCCCCGTCCATCCACTATCCAAAAGTAGAAATCCTAACAAACTCCATGTTGTTTCCATTTCCCTTAAGATGTAGCTTCAAAGGCCTTCCCTTCATTTGAAAAAAAAATATATGCACTTGTGAAGGATTCCATCCATAGACTCTCTTTTTTCTCTAAAGCGTGATCCACTAGCTTTACAATGACTCTCGATCGCTTAAAGCTACTCATTCTGTTTTTTTAATTTCTTCTCAACAACTCTTATTTATACTAGAGAGATTCATATTTCCCCGCTAGACCTTAAGCTAGTCTCATCATGGACTCAGTTAGTCCGCTTGTGCTTAATCTAGTCTCAGAACTCATCGAGATATACCTGATTAGCTTAAAACACACAAAGGACATCAAATACTTAGGTTTGTTATCATCAAAACAAGCAGAACGGTTTAGCTAGCTCGTTGCACACTCTAGCTCAAACCAACACTTGTTGTCATATAGGTCTCAGAATAATCTTACAATCATTTGTTATAATGTTACACCTATATTCTTCGGACCAAATGGAATCACCCGATAGTAGTACACTCCCCATGGTGTCAAGTCGTTTCCCAATCTTCTTTTCCTAGAGAAATTTGGTGATAACCTCTGTAAGCATAAAGGAAGCTCTTTCTCTCGTGCCTCGCTATTGCTTCTACTAGTTGATCGATTCTCTAAAAGTGGAAGAGGTCTTTTAGACACGCCTTGTTAAGCTCCTTAAAATCAACACATATCCTCCATTCCCCGTTCTTCTTATTCTTCTTGTAAACTAGATGATTACCTAGCCATTCAGGAAATTGTACATCTTGTAAAGCTCCATGTTGGTTATATGAACTAGCCTCTTACTTCACACAACTAGTAATGCCTCAGTTTTAATGATAACAAACAGCCTTATAAACTAATGTGTTCACTGAGTGAGATATTGTAGGATAATCATAGGCCTTCGAGTTAATTAGGTGATTTAAGCATGGAAATCAACAAGCTTAAGTGTAGATGCAAGAGCGAGTTTAGTGAGAAGAATAGCTTTTCGTTAATTAGTTCCCAGTGATTATGCCATAGTATAAATAGCATAGATTATCTTTCTAAAGAGTTGTTGTTGAAAGTGTGAGAGTTAGTATGTTTGATTTAAGACTTGTGCAATAACTAGGTGAGTTTAGATAGAAACTAAGAACTGTGTGCTTTCCCAGAAATTGTAAGCCCTATTAGAAATCAATTCAATAATCATTTTGGAATTCATTTTTTACTTGTTCCTAGCTTTATTTTAGCACAAAGTTGTAATCTTTAGTTAAATATAAGGTTGCACAATCCAAAATTGGTATTAGAGCATGATCCAATTCCAATATGACAATGAAGAACTCAGAATTCAACCTTAGTATGGCCCTGAACAAGCGTCATCATCTTCGAGAAGGAGAACTCGGTTAGTAGTTGGGAGTGCACACGACGTTCATTCAAACCCAAGACTACCAATGTTGGAAGACCATAGATCTTGGAGACAAAGTGCTTCCAATGTTGGAATAATTCAAAGTCTCGACAACTGATTCTGTGTGAACTCACTCGCACAGACATTGACAAGGTAATTGTCATACAAACGGCCAAATACATGTGGGAAGATATTATCTCCATACACAGAGGAAGAGAAGACCAGAAGGATACCATAAAATTTACGCTTCAAAGGGAGTTTGAATAATTCAAACAACTTCTTGGTGAAATCGTGTCAGCCTGCTAATCACGTTTCACAATTTTGATCAACAAGTTAACTGCCTTTGGTATGACGATTCCCCCTTCAGATCAAAAACTGACAGTCATCTATGCTATGATCGATAAGTTCAAGCACACTGGAAGAATCTCCCTCATGTATCCATACCGCAAGAAGCTTCCAGTGGTCGATATATTTGGAATGTTCTTCGACCAAGAAAATGTTGACTCGAGGAAGGGCCTACAAGTAAAAGAAGGCACTGGAACCGTACTAAAGCTCACGAATGTTCTTGAGAAGATGGACATTAATGACAGCGAAGAGGACGAGGATGATAATACAGAAGTGCCCTTATGACAAAGATGGTCAAGAAGTGGTTCAAGAAGAGAGCTGGACAAGGAGAGTCATCAACTTTTTCAAAGTGTGATCTCAAGGATACACGTTCTACAATTTTCAGGAGAAAGGGCACCTCGCTAAGACGTGCACCAACCCAAAGATGGAAGCCACTGAAAAGAAGGCGCTCTTCTTAACATGGGGAGAAGAATATGATGAAGTTGACCTTCATGAAGGATTCCAAGGTCAATTTCTCATGGCTGATGCAGAGGTCCTTGCCTCTGAGGTAAAACCTCTTAAAACCTTTCCTACTCGCCTTAACTTACTTGATAAGAAGGACCTTATTAATATGATTAAAGGGTTGTTAGAAGATACTGAAGCTTTAGAATCTCAAATAACTGAATATGAAGAAGAAGTCACTGAACTGTGTATTTAGTGTTTAGACTTGTCCACTTGGCTAGCCAATAAAGAAAAGGCCTTAGTAAAATCTAAGGAACTGAGCTTAATGATGAAATCTTACGAGGGCTTCAATGGTAAGCAACCTCAAGGGGAGTCGTCAAAGAACTTGGAGTCCTTGATAGAAAGCGACTTAGGGCTTATACTTGCTAAGATCACTAAATTAACGGAATCAATTAATAAGAACATAGTGAACCAAATGGTCTTTGTTAGGTCTAGAACTAGATTCGGATATGACTCAGACGTAGATTCCTCTATGTTCTCGAGTGCTAATCAAAAGATCATCAGAGAATTAAGTGAAAAAGCCAAGACCTTAGACAAGGCCTTTCAAATCTTTAGAAGCAAGAATGAATTCTTAGAGAAAAACGGCAAGGCACTTGAACAACCAACATGGGATAACAACTACTAGTTCCAAGGGGAAAGGCTCACAATATGTATGTGATCCAATCCCAAGGGAATGCAGTAAACACATTAGACCCTAAGCTTAAGGATTGAAGGCTCTTTATACCTGGAAAGGACTAGTATGGTTCTGTTAAGCACAATGAATGGTTCATATTTTGTGGTAACAATGGTCACACTATACACTCTTGCAAAAAGAAGCAAGCTCTAAGTAACAAGCCATACAGGTCACCCACTCGCAATCCACATGAAATGAGTAATCTGAATGATCCTTCTTACTTAGAGAAAGCCTATTCACCTAAAGGCCAAAGACTCGTTCGTAGCCCCTTTTCTAATTCTAACAAGAAAGCTAATCCACCCAAAAAACTGTGCTTCGATGGGTTACAAAAGTTTGATTACATATTTGTAGGCAAACTTATGCAGCGAGAACAAATGGTACATAGACAGTGGCTGCTCATGTCATATAACCAGAGAAAAGGAGAGATTACGAAGTTTTCAAAACTATGATGGTTGAAGTGTATCATTTGGTGACAAGAGAGCTAGAGAAATCACTGGACATGGAAAGGTACATCTCAATGACAAGATAGAGATCCAGATGGTGAACTTTGTGGAAAACCTTTGCTACAATCTCCTAAGTGTCGCTTAGCTCTGTGATGAGGGACCAAACAAGGTAACTTTCACTACCTCAAAGTTCTTTGTGAGAAGCGCTACATGAGAAATCATTTTTTAGGATGAAGCGAGTCAATAGCACGTATATTTTTGACCCCAACTACATCCCAGAGAGTCACCTTTTTCGTGCTACAATAAAAGATCAAACCGCCTTGTGGCATCAACGTCTAGGGCACGTCAATATACATCTCTTACACAATCTACGTGCAAAGGAGCTAGTCTGAGGCTTACCTCTCATCAAGATAGAGAGCATGACACACTATGCTAACTGTGTCAAGGGCAAGCAAGTTAGGAGCTCGTTCAAATCCAAGCCAGACATCACAACAAAGAAGCCCCTCGAGCACCTTCACACGGAGCTCTGTGGGCCAATGCACGTTCAAAGCCCTGGTGGAGCACGTTATTCCACTATATCGAGGATTCATTAAATCAATTTGGCCAAATTCATCCTTTTTATCCAACTAAGCGCCCGATTTGGCTTAATTCAATTGATTTCGCCAAAATCGGGACAATCGGACCCCGATTGAATCAATTGATCGTATTTTCACACAATATCGACCCAATTCATACATGATATTCCGCTATATCGAGGATCGATTGAATCAATTTGGCAAATTTCATCCTTTTTTGTCCAACTGATCCCGATTTGGCCTAATTCACTTGATTTGGCCCGATTGCCCCGATTTGGGCCAAATCTAGTAAATTGGGCCAAATCGGGTTCGGTTGGATAAAAAGGAATGAAACTGACCAAATTGATTGAATCGATCCTCTCTATAGCGGAATATCAGGTATAAATTGGGTTGATATTGGATCAAAATACGATCAATTGATTCAATCGGGATCCAATTTCCCTAGTTTGGGCCAAATGATTTGAATTAGGCCAAATTAGGCTTAGTTGGATAAAAAATGATGAAATTGACCATATTGATTCAATCGATCCTTGATATACTGGAATAATAAGTATGAATTGGGTCGATATTGGGTGAAATTACGATCAGTTTATTCAATCGGGGTCCGATTGCCCCGATATGGGCCAAATCAATTGAATTGTGCCAAATCGGGTTCGGTTTGATAAAAAGGAATGAAATCGGCCCAATTGATTCAACCGATCCATGATGTAATGGAATATAATGCATGAATTGGGTCGATATTGGGTGAAAATACGATCAAGTGATTCAACCAGGGTTTGATTATCCTAATTTGGTACAAATCAAGTGAATTGGGCCAAATCGGGCTTGGTTGGATCACAAATGGTGAAATTGGCCCAAATATTTCAATCGATCCTCGATAAAGTGGAAAATCAAGTATAAATTTGGTCGATATTACATTAAAATACGATCAATTGTTTCAATCCAGATTCAATTGCCCCGTTTGGTCTAAATCAAGTGAATTGGGTCAAATCGGGCTCGGTTGGATCAAAAAATTGTGAAATTGGTCAAATTGATTGATTTGATCCTTAATATAGTGGAATATTGGGTCGATATTCAGTGAAAATACGATCAATTGATTCCCTCAGGGTCTGATTGCCCCGATTTGGTCCAAATCAAGTGCATTGGGCCAAATCGGGCTCGGTTGGATAAAAAATGGTGAAATTGGCCAAATTGATTCAATCGATGCTCAATATAGTGGAATATCAATTATGAATTGGGTCGATATTGGATGAAAATACGATTAATTGATGCAATCGGGGGTCCGATTGCCCCAATTTGGGCCAAATCAAGTGAATTGGGCCAAATCGGGCTCGGGTGGATAAAAAAATTATGAAGTTGGACAAATTGATTCAATCGATCCTCGATATAGCGGAATATCAAGTATAAATTGGGTTGATATTGGGTGAAAATACGATCGATTGATTCAACCGGGATCGAATTTTCCCGATTTGGGCCAAATGATTTGAATTAGGCCAAATTAGGCTTAGTTGGATAAAAAAGGATGAAATTGCCAAATTGTTTCAGTCGATCCTCGATATAGTGGAATATCAAGTATGAATTGGGTCGATATTGGGGGGAAATATGATCAATTGATTCAGTCGGGCTCCGATTGCCCCGATTTGGGCTAAATCAAGTGAGTTGAGCTAAATCGGGCTCGGTTGGATAAAAAATGCTGAAATTGGCCCAAATAATGTAAACCGGTAAATATTGATGTATATGAAAATTTGAAGCAAGTACCAATTCAATATGGATATAGAAAAAATAGAGCATTCAAACAACCTTTTATTCACACTAGAACTTGTGCGTATACTAGAAATCTGATCTTAATTGTTGGATGTGTCTTGATCCTTAGATGATATCTCTAAACGGTTTTATCCCACTTCTATTTCTTCTTAATAACACGACAATCATGTTTTAAGTTATCCGTCTTGCTACATATCCAACAAGATACCTTATATTTCTTGTTAGATCCATTTTTAGTGTTTCATAGGCATGCTTCTTTGTAGCCGTTTTCTTTTTCAAAGCTTTCCGTCCTTCCTCCATCATATTCACCGAGAAAGATCTTGGAGCCTCCTTGTCCTTTGGTTTACCAGTCTTATTCACTCTTAGAGATTCCTCTATGCACAAATGACTACCAAGTTATACAAGAAACAACTCCTACTTGTTGAGTTTCAATACATGCTTGAAATCCTTCCATGATGATGGTAGTTTGACAATAATGTTTAACACCAAGATAGTCGCATTCATCTTCATGTTGTGATGCAAAAAATTCGCTAGGATGTGAAAGACTTCATAGTATAGTTCCATGTTTGACATCCACTCGTACATCTTGCAATTGTTGAAATTAATAAACAATGAACTTATTACTAGGGGCATCCTCCCCCATGTACGTTGATTCCAACGCATCTCAAAGCTCCTTTTAGGAATCAACTTTTTGATATATATCGTGGAGTGAGTAAGACTTATAGTGTAGGATATGCACATGGCATATATAGTCATCATTTCCCAATTTATTGCACTTTCTCGTTTATCCCAAAGGCTCATTTTCAGGATTCTCTAGCATCAGGGGCATTGTCATAATAATAAATGTATGCCTCCTTGAGAGTTGTGAGAAGGAAGTACATCTTCTTTTGCCATCTTCTAAAATTGACTCCTTTATACTTCTCCACTTTTCCAAACTTCGAGATCGTCTTAGGAATCTAAGATGTCACCACTAATCACTAATTACTCTTTTAAGAATGTTGTGTAAATTGGGAATCGTGTAGTGATATCAGATAATGACCGAATCATGTAAGAACACTTTCCTTGAAAAAGAATTTTGACCATTATTGATTCCTAGGGTTACATGAAATCCCTTCGAGAATATAACAATCAAAGTCCGCTCTTGTTCTACGCTAAGAGACAAGAGACACAAATAGAATTTTATGTTTTTTTGAAATTTTTAATAAAAAAACATTTTCAATCGCTTTGAAGTGTGGTTTTCATAACCCATCCAAATACCAAAAGAAGCCATTTGTATCAGTTGAAATAGTGAGTTGTTAAAATTGCTTGTAACCACAAATTGGAAAAAACATGTCAAAGACCATGCTTACCAACCAACCATAGTATTAACTCCCTTCTAGGAATAGTTCTGGCAGTTTATAAACCCGGAACTATTAATCCCGGGATATATTCTTTAGTTCAGATTCTCTTGAAAGTTTATAATCCATGAACCGTTTTGACTGAGGTATTTCTTAATTCAGATTTCTTGTAATTTGTGTCCGGGCAAAAAGAGGTCAAAGCATATCAGTTTCATATTCCATTTCCAAGCAACAAGAAAACATCCCATACAAACCGAAATGGACTTATACCTACATTCGAAAGATTCGTTTTATAAGTGAATTGAATTCATGTGCTTGTTGTATCGGATCATTCACATAGATTGAACAACATTCTGGGTATAAAGGAGAATTCGTAGCTCTGACCGCCCATAAAGAAGCGAATGAGATAGACTTTCACCTGCATGTAAATCTGAAACACAGAGAGTTCAACAAATTCCCAGCGGAGTGACAGCCAGGATAGCCTCTGGAACAATGTGAGGTCCCACGTTAGTCCGAATTTGAAACTAATGTTGTCACCTAAACCTGTAACGCTGTATTCCTGTACATGTATACATGAAAACGTATCAGATATGTATTATTATTGTAAGGATAGTCGCAGTCAGAATAAGGGCTTTACCGCAGCAGAATAATCGAAACTTCCCAGTGATGGTGTATTGAAACGTATATTGTCTCTACTTATAAGCATTTCGACCGCAGAAAGAGGAAAGTAATGCTTGGTGCTGAAATCCTGAATTAAATCTCTGAACTGTTCTGCACTCATAGTTAATCTGACATCGCACTGAAAATTGTTCACATATACACCAGGCGTTCTGAAAAATTCAGCGTCCCCTAATTGGACAGTTCGCTGACCGTTTCCTGGATAACAGTGATAAAAGTTCTCAATGTTTTCAAGAAACTAGCATAACTGAATTTACCAGAAAGAAAGATTGCAAATAAATAATCAATTTCACAATCATCGAACAAAGAATCCCGGAAACAGAGAAAGAGAGAGAGCTTACCAAATGAACAATAAAGATCGAGTGATTCGCTATCCTTCACAATTGTTAGCAAAGGGGACGTTTCTTGCGCTATTGGATCACTGAGAAGCTGAAGCCAATTGTCTAGACGGAAGTGAAGAGAGTATCCATCGGAGTCTGAAGGCGCATCAATATAATGGCAACTCATTTCCAGCATTGCACAGGCACCATGGCCGCCATTTCCAGAAAAAGCCACGATCTGGATCCTGTGGGTCCCTGTCACAACCAGCATCGCCCAATTGCTTAATCGGCTCATCTCGGTCAGACTATTCAATAACACATATGACGGCTGAAGCCGCAGACAGAACTTCCGATTCAGGAAATCCGGACCTTCCATGGCCAGAGTCTGAGGACGGAGGAGTCGAAAGTGTTTTCTTGATTTGGTATTAGTTGAAAGTGTTTTTAGTTGCAGTGTGGACTTTGGCTCCAATTGCAAAAAACGGAGACGTTTATATAGGCGGCAAAAAAAGAAGAAAAAAGGACAATTACAATTACTTTTTTAACCGGCTAGTACGGCGAAGTCAACCCATCCCAATTAGGCTACGGGTTTGCCAAAACTTGTTTTCTAGGATAATTTTTTTTAAAATGGAGTTAATAAAAATTATAAAATTTTATATATTGTAAAACTACTTGCCAAGATAAATAAAACAAGATTAAATGTGACTATATTTTTCCTAATACATCGAGAGAAATCGAGAAGATTCTATCAAGGTATGAACAACGAGTAAAAAAAGGGAAGATTTAAAAGGGACGGAGGGAATATTTTGTCACGGAGCCTTTGACGGAAAAAAGGAAATTAAGTTGATGCTTTTTACTTGTTCGACAAATATTACCCGTTGAAATTTGGGGAGTGATATTTTATCAGTACTCGTAAGAGCATCCGCATTGGTGTACTACTACAAAACACCTGATTGGCGACGGATTTTTCCGTCGCCAATCAAAGGACTTCCGTCGGCAATAAGGGTTAGCGATGGAAAACCGTCGCTAGCAACCCGTCGTAACGGAAATGGTCGCCAAAAGACTTTAGCGACGGAATAGAGGAGCCGTCGCTTTTTAGCGACCGTTTTTGCGACCGAACTCCGTGTCTTAATTTGAAGTTCGGAGACCGATTGTTATGACGTCTTCTGCGACCGTATTTAGTCGCTAATATGGATCCCCGAGAGACCGAGTTTGGCGACGGTTTTGGCGACCACTTTACGTCGCCAAAATGTACCTCTGGACACCTATCTCTTGTGACCGGTATTGCGACGACTTTCGGTGGCTAATGCGGCGTCCATGAAGCCCCAAAACTGAGAAGGATTTCCGTCGCAAATCCCGTCCCAATTTTCTTCCGCACGTCCTCGATTATCGTTATAAAATACGGTTTCACATGTTCGTTGACGTTAATATTGCAATGATTTTTGCATTTTTATTGAGTTGAAAATTATTATAAAAGCAATTTTAAACAAAGATAGAAATCATAAATTAAACCGAAATTGTTATTACAAACATCATTCATACAAAACAAAAAACAAAGATACAAATCAACAAAAAAACTAATACTTGGGGGCGTCGTCGTTGTCGTCTCTCGGTTGTTGAGGCGATGTTCTGGCGGAAGGTTCGGCATCATCTTGGCCACCTCATCTCTTAGGAAATGGGACATTTGCTCATGGAGACCAGAATGAAGTCGTGATTGCATTCGTTCATACACTTGCGCTTCCATCCGCTCTTCTATTTGCCGCATCTGCGCTTGCATCTGTGCTTGCATCTGTGCTTGCTTTTCTTGCATCTGGCGCTGAACATCGTCTTGGCTCATCCGAGAGGACAAACCGGGGTGAGATGTCCTGGCTCGACGCGCCCGGCCGCATGATATGTCGATGTATGCACCGTCCATTGAACCAAGTCCGTACACCCGGTACTTCTTGTTGACGTCCTCCATCTCCAGATAGATCTGCGTTGCGTCCACGTCAGCCATACTCGCATCTTGACCCTCGTTTGTCGGTGGTTGGGACGAGGAAGCAATCTTCTTGGAGACCGCTTCCTACAATAACCGATGAAAACATAGTATAGTAAGGTACTAATGAATGTGTCATAATGTAATTACAATTTACGAAATACGTACCGTCATCTTGTTCGCCCTCGAGTCTACTGGGATGGGCCTCTCCTTGTCCTTCCTCGACGTGTCTGTGGGGGTATACAACTCGGGAGCCGTTGGAGCGCGACCAAGCTCCTTGGACTAACAAAAAACAATACGAATTATTAGTATGTCAGAAAAATAATACGACCAAGCTCCGGAGCCTCCCGTGCGGCGCACCAATCCGGTGCCCTCAGCCTCAGGCTCGCTCATGCGATTGGACTGAGTAGTGTGGGACTTCTTCTTCTCTTTCTCTGAGTCCCAATGGGCCTTCCAGTTGGCCCAAACATCAGCACTCACTGAGTGATGTGGTACCCTAGCCGTCCTCATCTTGTGAATGACGTCCTTGTACCCTGAAATAAAAATAATTAGAAAATTAGAAAGTAAGTTAATAAATTATTTCAAACTATAGTGATTTACAACTTACTGGTTCCCCGTGCCTCGAGAAGACCCAATACATGTAGTCCTCGCCGTACTGCTCATCCAAGATATACTCTTTCTGAAAAGCATAAAAGACATGCATGTTACACCTTTCATTTGTACATTAACGTATTTGTGAAGCTAATAGATAAAAAATTACCTTGAATTCCTGCCAGTAGTAATCTAGCTCTTCGGGCGATAAAAACCGCCATGCTCTACCGGACATGAAGAAAGATTTCCGGAAGATCTCCTGCATAGAACGAGAGACTGGTATGGACGGGAGGAGTAATGACCCGGTAGAGTCGGGCTGGACAACTATTTTGTCACCGGCGTCCAACGGTGCCGGTGGAGTAGAAGAAGAGTGACCGGCCTGGGGAATTACTCCAAAGGATGCTGTCGTAGACCGCCCACGGGCACAGCCTCGACCATGGCCGCTCCCACGATCAGCACCTGTCTGATCACCGTTAGATTCTTGTCCTCTCATTTCTTCAACAATATATATTAAAATGGAAAGATTCAACCATAATTAATAACTTAATATATTATTAAGTTGAAAGTGAACTACATCTAATAATTAAGTACAAAACACTAATGAACAATCTATGTATAATGAACAACCTATCTATTTCAGTCAAGTTCGTCTTCCTCTTCCTCTTCCCCTTCCCCTTCCCCTTCCTCATCCTTGACGGGAGGAACGTGCAACGTATCTTTGTCAGCTTCTTCATTCTGATCAACCAAGTTTGTCGGATCTTCATCTGTTTCAACAATTAGGGGGTTTTCTTCGATGTTGTCTTGGAAGGCCGGGACCACTGTCTCTGGCATGTCAAGCTCTGACCTTGCCTTAACCTTGCATACTGCCCAGAAATATACTTTATCCCGTCTTTTGCTTGGATATGGCAAGTACTGAACTTGGTCGGCCTGTTGTGCCAAGATGAACTGTTCATACTTATTGTATCTTCGTCTATGATTGACTTCCACCAAGTTGTATCGAGTGTTAGTGTGTGTGCCACTATTCGTGGGGTCAAACCACTCACATTTGAATATGACGGTCTTCTTCATTGGTAGAGCTGGATACGCTAACTCGATTATGTCAGTAAACACACCATAAAAGTCATTTTCTCCCTCGACATATGTGTTCCCCTAACGCAAACATCTCTATTCATTGTAAGCTTGTCTTGCTTGTATTCTCGAGTTAGGAACTTGTAGCAGTCCACGTAGTACCCTTTATATGTGTACACCGTTCTACACGGTCCCTTTGCAAGGCTCATGATGAAGGGATTGGTACAGACAGTTGGATCTTTGACTTGTAGTTCAAGTACATAGTTGTAAGAGTTCCAACACTTTGCAAAAATCATTTTAACGAATCTCACAAGTGCTTACATGAGATTCGAAACAAGAGGAGAAATCATTCTCAAACCTCCTTTTGGTTTGAAGATTGAAAGTCGGTCGACATGGTCATCGATGTCCATATCACAAGTTTCACTTCTTCTCCACCGCTCGGGTATCCGCGGATCACCTTTAGTGAAATAAAACGATGCAAATTTTGTGATTTCTTCTTGCAAATATCCGCTGCTAATGCTTCCTTCCACCCTGCCTTTATTGTTGACCTTTTTCTTCAACTCCCGCAAATATCTGTTTTTGGAATCTATTAGTTATAAATAGATAAAGAATGAAGGGAGAAACATCAATTGTAGGACCAATATCTTTCAAATGGATACATCCATTGATATTGAACTGGTCTTGCCATCATCGCCTCGTAAGGAAGATGAAAGGGGAGATGCTCCATAGAGTTGAAAAAACTGGGCAGGAAAATAAGTTCCAACTTGCAAAGTATTTTAGGGATTTCACCCTCCAGATGATGCATGTCTTCTTTTGTCAATGAGGTGGAAGCTAACTCCTTGAAGAAGACACTCAGTTCCGTTAATGGCTCCCACACATATTTTGGTAAAAGCTCGTGAAGAGCGAATGGCAGAAGTTGTTGCATAAATATATGGCAGTAATGACTTTTCATCCCATGCATTTTCAGATTTTTCGGATCGACACATATGGACAAGTTGGACACGTACCCATCTGGAAACTTTATTTTCTGTATCCACTCAAGCATGAATCTTTTTAAATCCTTGTCCAATGTGTACTTGGCCTTCGGAAACTTCCCAGTCGCAACATCTTTAGCTAGCTCTAGCCGATCACATATATCATTCAGGTCTTCCCTGGATTTTCATGGTCTTTTGTTTTCCTGGGAGATTGAGCACGGTATTGAAAATATTATCGAACATAATTTTCTCAATATGCATGACATCTACATTATGCCGAATAACATTCGTATTCCAGTAAAGCAAATCCCAGTTCCATCCATGTTTTTTGGACACTAAGGCATTATGATGTTCCGATCCAGGATCATATGACTTCTTAAACCCCAAACGATCCAACTTATCTAACATTTCAGCTCAAGTTCTCTCCCCCTAAGCCTTTTGCGCTCTTGTCTGCCCTTACGAAAAATCAATGACATTTTTGCAAAATGCATGACACGGAGGAAAAAACTTCTGAGAGCAATCAAACCACGACTGTTTACCACTCTTGGGCAACATGAATGCATCTGTCTCCTCCATGTAATAAGGGCAAGCTTTTCTACCAGCAGTGCTCCATCCAGACAACATAGAATACGTTGGGAAGTCATTAATTGTCCACATAAGAGTTGCTTTCAGCTGGAAGTTCTGTCGTTTATGAACATCGTATGTTGTGACTCCACACTCCCACAACTGGTTTATGTTTGCACTCAACGGTTGTAGAAATATGTTCGTTTGCTGCTTCGGATTTCTATGACCCGGGACCAGACACTACTAGGATACAGTATATTAGCAACGGATTATTCCGTCGCTAATATCTCCAATTCCGTCGCTAACATAGTTTTGCGACGGAATTCTGTCGCGAACTGCCCGTCGCAATGCATGTAGTCGCTAAACGAACTTTGCGACGGAATAGAGGTCCGTCGCTAACATAGCGACGGTTTTTGCGACGGAATTCCGTCGCCAAATGTGGAAGTAGGAGACGGATTTTTTGCGACGCTATGGCGACGGAAATCCGTCGCGAATCTTGACACTTGGAGACCAATTGTAGCGACGGTTTTTGAAACGGAAATCCGTCGCTAATTCTGACATCCCGGAGACCGATATGTGCGACGGTTTTTGCCACCGATTTCCGTCGCTAAAAGTGATTCAACCCTCTAAATTTTGAGACGGATTTCCGACGCAAATCCGTGTCTAATACCATTTATAATTTTTGATTTTTTCATTTCATTAGATTTAATATTTGCACAATTTATAAATTTTTATTAAACTTCGAAATATTATGAAATCAATCATAAACAAGCATAGAAATCATAAATTAAATCGAAATTGTCATTATAAACGTCGTTCGTTGAAAAAAAAAACATACAAATTCTTAAAAACTTAATTTTCGGGGCCGTTATCATCATCGTCGTCTTCTTCGTCTTCGTCTTCTTCTTCTTCTTCTTCTTCTTCTTCTACTTGTTGCGGACGGTATTGTGGTGGAAGGGTTGCATTCATCATAGTCACGTTACCTCGTATGAACTCGGACATTTGCGCATGTATGTCTCGATGCAAACGTGACTGCATTTCCGTATACATTTCAGCTCGCATCTGCCGCAACTGCGATTGCAACTGCGAATTCATATCCGCTCGCACCCGCTCTTCTGCCATGTCTATCTTGCGCTGAATATCTTCTTGGTTTGCCTGAGAGGACGAACCGATGTGAGATGGCCTGGAATGACGCGCCCGACCGCGTCTTGTGTCGACGTATACCCCGGCCGCTGAACCAAGTCCGTACACCCGGTTCTTCTTGTTGACGCCTTCCACCTCTAGATAGACCTGCGTCGGGTCCACGTCAGCCATACTCGCATCCTGACCCTCTTGGGTCGATGGCTGGGACGAGGAAGCAATCTTCTGGGTGAGCGCTTCCTACAATCACCGATGAAAAATGGTATATATAGTTAGATATAGTAATGAATAAGTTATAACGTAATACAGTTTATGAAATACATACCGACAACTTCTTCGCCCTCGAGTCTATAAGGACAGGCTTGTCCTTGTCCTTCCTCGACGTGTGTGTGTGGCGGTACAGCTCGGGAGCTGTCGGTGCACGACCAAGCTCCTTGGACTTATCAAAAACAAGACGAATTATTAGTATGTCATAAAATTAATAAGTTTCATTATACGAATCGAAAACATAAAGTTAAGAATCAAACCAAGACGTCGTAATGCCCAATGAAGGATCGAGATCCCCCCGTGTGTCGCACTAATCCGGTGCCTCGACCCTCAGGCTCGGTCATGCGATTAGCATGAGCAGTGCGGGACCTCGCCTTCTCTTCTTCGGTGTCCCAATGGGCCTTCCACCTGGCCCAAACATCAGCACTCACCGCGTGATGCGGTTTTCCAGCCGTCCTCATCTTGTTTAGGACATCTTTGTACCTATAAGACAAAATTATTCAAAAAATTACAAAGTAAATAAATGAATTATATTTTAAAAGATAGTGATTTATAACTTACCGGTTTCCAGCATGTCTCAAAAAGACACGATACATGTAGTCCTCGCTGTATTGGTCTTCCCAAATATACTCTTTCTGAAAAGAGTAAAATATATGCTTGTTGTTATAAGATACTTGTATATTAACGTATTTGTGAAGTGAATAGATAAATAATTACCTTAAATTCTTGCCAATAATATTCTACTTGGCTGGCTGATAAAAATCGCCAGGCACTACCCTCGGGGAAGAATTGTTTCCGGAAAATCTCTCGTATAGAACGGGAAACCGGTCCGGACGGCTGAAGCAACGACCCGGTCTCGTCGGGTCGGACAACTACCCTGTCATCAACATCCACCGGTGGCGGTGCAACAGAAGAAGAGGCACCGGCCTCGGGGACTACTCCCAAGGACCGGCCACGCCCACGGCCACGACGACCTCGACCACGACCACGACTGGCACCTGTCTGCTCACTCGTCGATCCTTGTCCTCTCATGACTTCAATAATATGTATTAAAATGGAAAGAGGAGAAACATAATTAATAACAAAAGATATTATTATATGTCAACAGTACAAAACACTAATTAACAATCTATATACAACAAACAACCTAACTCCCTCAATCAAGTTCGTCTTCATCTTCTTCATCGTCGGATGATGAAAATATAACATCTGGATCTTCGACGTGAGGAACGTGCAATGCATCTTCGTCAGCTTCTTCATTCTGATCAACCAAGTTTGTCGGAACTTCATTTGTTTCAACGATTAGGGGGTTTTCTTCGATGTCGTCTTGGAAGGCCGGTACCACTTTCTCTGGCATGTCAAGTTCCGACCTTGCCTTAACCTTGCTTACTGCCCACCAATTAACTTTATCCCGTCTTTTGCTTGGATATGGCAAGTATTGAACTTGGTCGGCCTGGTGTGCCAAGATGAACGGTTCATACTTATTGTATCTCCGTCTATGGTTGACTTCCACCAAGTTGTATCGAGTATTAGTGTGTGTGCCACTATCCGTGGGGTCAAACCACTCGCATTTGAATATGACGGTCTTCTTCATAGGTAGAGCTGGATACTCTAACTCGATTATGTCAGTCAACACACCATAAAAGTCATTTTCGCCCTCGACATATTGTGTTCCCCTAACACAAACACCGCTATTCATCGTAAGCCTGTCTTGCTCGTATTCTCGAGTTAGGAACTTGTAGCCGTTCACGCAATACCCTTTATATGTGTCCACCGTTCTACACGGCCCCTTTGCAAGGCTCATGATGAAGGGATTGGTACAGACAGTTGGGTCTCTGACCTGTAGTTCAAGTACACGTTTGTAAGTGAACCAACACTTTGCAAATTTCATTTTAAATGAATCTTACAAATACTTACATGCGATTCGAACCAAGAGGCGAAATCATTCTCAAACCTACTTTCAATTTCTGTCTCGCTTATACCATTGTTCCTTGTGCGCAACTCGGCCACGAAAACACTTTAAAAGGAAAACACCCAAATTAGTTCATAGTTGTGGGGTAGATATGTGATAGCACGTTAAAATGTGAGCAAGCCTTACTTTCTGTGGGCTTCAATTTCAGGACAGTTCAGAAGTACATATGTCCTCGCAGCAATAATCTCTTTGTCATCAAGATATCTACGGGTACTACCATGCAACGGCCTTCCCTTTGGTTTGAAGATTGAAAGTCTGTCGACATTGTCATCGACGTCCATATCACAAGTTTCATTTCTGCTCAACCGCTCGGGTATCCGCGGATCACCTTTTGTGAAATAAAATGATGCAAATTTCGCGATTTCTTCTTGCAAATATCCGCTACTAATGCTTCCTTCCACCCTGCCTTTATTGCTGACCTTTTTCTTCAACTTCCCCAAATATCTGTTTGTTGAAATCTATTAGTTATGAATAGAATGGATGGGAAAACGTCAATTGTAAGACCAAGTAATACCTTTCAAATGGATACATCCATCGATATTGAACTGGTCCTGCCATCATCGCCTCATAAGGTAGATGCAATGGGAGATGCTCCATTGAGTCGAAAAAACTGGGCGGAAAGATACGTTCCAGCTTGCAAAGTATTTTGGGAATTTCTCCCTCGAGACGATGCATGTCTTCTTCTGTCAATGAGGTGGAAGTTAACTCCTTGAAGAAGATACTCAACTCCGTTAATGGCTCCCACACATCTTTGGGTAAAAGCTCTCGAAGAGCGACTGGCAAAAGTCGTTGCATAAAAACATGGCAGTCATGACTCTTCATCCCATGCATTTTTAGATTTTTCGGATCAACACATCTAGACAAGTTGGACGCATACCCATCTGGAAACTTTATCTTTTGTATCCACTCAAGAAGGACTCTTTTAGAATCCTTGTCCAACGCATACTTGGCCTTCGGAAACTTCCCATTCGCAACATCTCTAGCCAGCTCTGGTCGATCACATATTTCATTTAGTTCTTCCCTGGATTTTTCGTGATCTTTTGTCTTCCCTGGGAGATTGAGCACGGTATTGAAGACATATCGAACACATTTTTCTCAATATGCATTACATCTAAATTATGCCGAATAACATCCGTACTCCAGTATGGCAAATCCCAGAATATGCTCTTCTTATTCCATCCATGTTTTTTGGACATTAAAGCATTATGATGTTCCGATCCAGGTTCATACGACTTCTTAAACCGCAAACGATCCAGCTCAGCTAACATATCAGCTCCGGTTCTCACCCCGCTAAGCCTTTTTCGCTCTTCTCTGCCTTTACGAAAATCAGTGACATTTTGCGAAATGGATGACGCGAATGCAAAAATTTCCGAGAGCAATCAAACCACGATTGTTTACCACTCTTGGGCAACGTGAATGCATCGGTCTCCTCCATACAATAAGGGCAAGCCTGTCTACCAGCGGTGCTCCATCCAGACAACATAGAATAGGCGGGAAAGTCATTAATTGTCCACATAAGAGCTGCTTTCATCTGGAAATTCTGTCGTTTATGAACATCATAGGTTGTGACACCGCACTCCCACAACTGGTTTAATTCTGCAATCAACGGTTGTAAGAATATGTCCATTTGCTGTTTCGGATTTCTAGGACCCGGGACTAGAACCGTCAGAAACATAAACTCATCCTTCATGCACATTACAGGAGGGAGATTATAGGGTGTCAAGATGACCGGCCATGACGAATATTGTTGCCCGAAATTGCTGAATGGTTGAAACCCATCGGAACACAAGCCTAATCTTATATTTCTGACTTCGTCGGCAAAATCGGAATGCAACTCGCTAAAACGTTTCCACGCCGGAGAGTCGGACGGGTGACACATCTTGTCATCCACCATCTGATGGTCAGCATGCCACGTCATATGTTGGGCAGTTGCTTTCGAAGCATACAATCTTTGTAGCCTTGGAGTTATTGGAAAATAAAACATTTTCCTATAAGGGACTCTAGCCTTTCTCCTTTTTGATTTGCCTTGGGTAACGGGCTTCCACCGCGGTTCACCACAAACTTTGCATTCTGTTCTATCTGCATCTTCTACCCCCCAATAAAGCATACAGTTGCGGCGACAACAATCAATTACCTCAACCGGTAACCCCAAACCCTTAACCAACTTTTTTATGTTAGCAAAATTGGTTGGCATATTATTATCCTCCGGAAGCAGCTCTTGTATGAACTCGCACATGTCGTCCATTAACCTTATCGAACCCTGATGACGACACTTTATATCCATCATTTTAGCAGATGCCGAAAACGGAGAGTGCTTGTTGTTACCAGGCCATATTTCTTGCTCCGCTGCGCGCATCATATCAAAAAATTTATGCGATTCGGCATTCGGAGGCTCGTCTTGGAATGACACTTCTGGACCAGCAACATCATTTATCATTCTATGCCCAGATAAGAATCCTAACCCCTCGACATCATTCTCTGATACGATATGTTGTTGTCCTCCGGGATTCAACACGCTCCCCTCGCCATGAAACACCCATATTTGATAATCTTTTACAAAGCCATTTCTCAAAATATGATATTCTACATCTTCCATATTACGATAGCTTTTATTTCTACATGCATACTTAGTACAGGGGCATTTTATTTTTCCTTCACTCATACATGTTGAATGATCGGTGGCGAACTGGATAAACTCTGACACTTTCTCGGGAAAGCCGGGAGTTAACAACCCCCCCGTGAGTCGTTGATACATCCAACCACGATCTTGGTTCATCTCTGTAGTGCGTTTTATTAGATAACGATACTATCTAGCTATCCGTATTTATTATCATACTAATAAGATCTCTAATTTATTTTATTTTGTTACATTAATTCCGAGCATTAATCATACATATTAATAAGATCTTTACATTATTTGAATAATATTTAATATTTAAATACTACAATCATATATATCCACAACACTATATATGTATTTTTTACAATATTTTAAATCTTTAATATTCTAAATTCATACAAAATTCTAAATGTTCATTTCTAAATCCACAACATTCAATATATAATTTCTACAATATTTTAAAAACCTATATAATTCATAATAATTTTATAAAATAATTTTTAAAATTCATAATAATTCTAAAAAACCTATATAATTCATAAAAAACCTATCAAGTCCTATTTATTTCTATTTATACACTAAAAAACCTAAAAAAAATAATAACGAAATTTCTATATAAATTATTAAAAACTCTATAAATTCTATACAATTTTTATATAAATTATTAAAATTCATAATATTTCTATTTATTTCTATTTATACACTAAAAAATTATTAAAAACTCTATATAAATTCTATACAATTTCTAAAAAACATATATAATTCAGAATAATTTATTTTAAACATTAAAAATTCTGAAAATACTATCTAATTTTATTTAATTTATAAAAATCTTAAATAATTGTAAACAAAGTCTATAAAATTCATAAAAAATATCTATAATTTCTAAAAAATTTCTAACATATTTACATATTAATTATAATATAATAACGAAATTTAAATATATAAAACAATATAAAAAATAAGAAAATCCAAAACAAAAAAAAAAAAAACCTAACCTCTTGAGGCTGGGCGGCGGTCGGCTGGCGACTGGGCGGCGGTCGACTGGGCTGGCGGCGGTCGACTGGCTGGGCGTCGGTGTCTGCGGAGGCGGAGCAGCAGTAGTCTCCGGGAGAACGGCTGGGGCTGATGGCGGCAGAGGCGTGGTCTCCGGGAGAACGACGACGAACGGCGGGAGGACGGCGGCGAACGGCGGGAGAACGACGACGAACGGCGGGAGGACAACGACGACGAACGGCGGCAGAATTTGAGAAGGAGAGAAACGCTTTGGCAAAAAATGATTCCGCGTCTGGTATATATAGAGGACGAAGATTTAGCGACGGAATTCCGTCGCTAAATCCGTCGCTAAATATATTTGGCGGTCGATTCGAATTTCTACGAAATATTTGGCGGAAACTACCCATTCGCGACGGATTTCCGTCGCTAATGGGTAGTATTTTTGGCGGTCAAGGTACCGCCTAAACTACTACCCATTAGCGACGGATTTCCGTCGCTAATGGTTAGTAGTTTAGGCGGTCAAGGTGCCGCCTAAAATTACTACCCATTAGCGACGGATTTCCGTCGCTAATGGGTAGTAATTTTAGGCGGTCAAGGTACCGCCTAAACTACTACCCATTAGCGACGGAAATCCGTCGCTAATAGGTAGAAGTTTAGGCGGTAATTTGACCGCCTAAATTACTACCCATTAGCGACGGCAATCCGTCGCTAATGGGTAGTAATTTTAGGCGGCACCTTGACCGCCAAAAAGACTAACCATTAGCGACGGAAATCCGTCGCTAATGGGTAGTAGTTTAGGCGGTACCTTGACCGCCAAAAATACTACCCATTAGCGACGGAAATCCGTCGCTAATGGGTAGTAATCCGTCGGTGAGTGAATGGGTTACAGATATTGGCGACGGATCTTCGTTCCGTCGCTATATCCGTCGCTAATGTATATATTTCGAGACGGATCGCTAATCCGTCGCGAATCCGTCGCGAATCTAGTGTTTCCTAGTAGTGAGAACCGTCAGAAACATAAACTCATCCATCATGCACATGCCCGGAGGGAGATTGTAGGGTCTTAGGATGACCGACCATGATGAATATTGTTGCCCGAAGTTGCTGAATGGCTGAAACCCATTGGAACATAAGCCTAATCTGATGTTTCTGACTTCATCGGCGAAATCAAAATGCATCTCACTAAAACTTTTCCATGCCGGAGAGTCTGACGGGTGACACATCTTGTCACCAACCATCTGATGGTCAGCGTGCCACGTCATATGTTGGGCAGTTGCTTTCGAAGCATACAATCTTTGTAGCTTTGGAGTTATTGGAAAATAAAACATTTTCCGATAGGGAACTCTAGCCTTTCTTCTTTTTGATTTGCCTTGGGTCACAGGTTTCCACCGTGGTTCACCACACACTTTGCATTCCATTCTATCTGCATCTTCTTCCCCCCAATAAAGCATACAGTTACGGCGACAACAATAAATGGCCTCAACTAGCAACCACAAACCCTTAACCAGCTTCTTTATGTTAGCAAAATTTGTTGGCATCTTGTTATCCTCCGGGAGCAACTCTTATATAAACTCGCACATGTCGTCCATTAACCTTATTGAACTCTGATGATGACACTTGATATCCATTTTTTTTGCAGATGCAGAAAATGGGGAGTGCTTGTTGTTACCAGGCCATATTTCTTGTTCGGCTACTCGCATCATATTGAAAAATTTCTGTGATTCGGCATTCGGAGGCTCATCTTCATTGAAGACCACTTCTGGACCGGCAGCATCATGTACCATTCTATGGCCCGATGCAAACTCAGACCCCTCGACATCATTCTCCGGTAAAACATATGGTTGTCCTCCGGGATTCAACACGGTCCCCTCTCCATGAAGCACCCATATTTGGTAATCTTTCACAAACCCATTCTTCAAAATATGATATTCTACATCCTCGGTTTTGCGACAGTTTTTATTTCTACATGCATACTAAGTACAAGGGTATTTAATCTTCTCTTCACTCATACAAGTTGGATGATCTATGTCGAACTGAATATTCTCTTTAACATTCTCAGGAAATCCGGGAGTTAATAACCCCCTCGTGAGTCTCCGATATATCCTACCACGGTCTTGATTCATCTTTGTAGCGCGTTTTATTAGATGACAATTTCATCTACTTGCATTTATTATCTTAGTAACACAATCTTTAATTTATTTTATTGTGTCACATTTGTTACATGTATGCAATAAAATAACATGTGTTACACTAATTCTCTAAATAATTATATGTAATTCCAATTTCATGATTACATCCATATAATCTTAAATCCAAAATCGTATCTAAACCTAAGTCCAAAACTTAAACAAAAATAAATTTAAAATAATACACAATTATATTTATCATTTTAAATATGCAATTCAATATAATTCCAACAAAATTCTATATAAATACTAAAACATTCTATATAATTCTACAAAATCTTAAATAATCCTAATAAAATGTTTATAATTCTAAAAATATCCTATTCAATTATTAAAAAATTCTAATAAATTGTAACAAAATTCTTAATAAGTTGTATATAATTCCTAATAAATTGTATATAATTTTAAAAAATTCTATTTAATTATTAAAAATTTGTAAAATTTGTATATAATTATTAATAAATTGTATATAATTGCTAATAAATATGTATTTAATTCTAATACAACTCTATTTAATTATAAAAAAAATATCTATTGTATATAATATATAATTCCTAATAAATTGTATTTAATTCTAAAACAATTTTATTTAATTATTAAAAAATTCTAATAAATTGTATATGATTCCTCAATAATTATGTATAATACTCAAAAATTCTAAAAAATGTATCGAACAATTTATATATTTTCTAAATGATAATACTAATTTTTATGAACAATTTCTATTTAATATTTTCTAAACAATTTCTAAGTAATATTTTCTAAACAATTTCTAATTATTACTTCCTAAACGATTATATATAATTCGTACCTAAACATTTTCTAAAAATAATATATTTATCAATTTCTAAACAATTATATTTAACAAATAATATAACAAACTAAAAAAAATTAAACATACCTAAAAACTATAGGGTGGAGGGCCGCCGGCAGCTAAGGAGGCGGCTGTGGCGCTGAACGGAGACGACTACGGGGGGCTGGACGGTCGGCGGCAGCGGGGAGGTGAAGTGGTGGCGGAGAGGAGCGTCGCCGGGAGGCGTCTTCGGAGGGAGGCGTCGGCGGCGGCTGCGGAGTCGCGGGAGGGAGGCGTCGTCGGCGCTGCAGCAGGCGGAGAGGAGCGCACGGTGGCAGCGGGAGAACGAGGACCCCGAAAGGAGAGGGACGAACGGAGGGAGGCGTCGGCATTGGTGGCGGTGTCGGCGGAGGGAGAAGGACGAACGGAGGAAAGAGATGAAGAAGAGAGGGCGCCGGAAGAAAGAGGAGAGAAAACGTAGGGAGAAGGGGTTTGTGACCGCCAAATTCGATTTTCACCGAAATCGTGGCGGTATTACACCATTAGCGACGGAAAACCGTCTCTAATGGGGGGGATATATGCCGCCATAATAATTCACCATTAGCGACGGTTTTCCGTCGCTAATGGCGTCACCAATGGTTTTACATTGGCGCCATCCCCGACCGCCAAAAATAGCGACGGGTTACCGACGACAATGGGATGTGAAGTTAGCGACGGTTTCTTTCACCTGTCGCTAAATTCGTCCCCAAGTCTTCGATTTAGTGATGGAGTTTTATTCTGTCGCGAATTTTGTCGCTAAATCGCCGATTTCTAGTAGTGGTGGTTTTGTAACAATAAAATATAATAGATTTTTTAGCTATAGTATCCAAAATTTAAAAACTAGTGCACATGGTTTCTTGCTAAGAAACTCTTAAAAAACCACTTTATGTTGAAAAACAACTTATTTTTACTTGTTTAATAACTTTTAGTATCAAAAATATTTTTTTTTGAGAAAATATTGCAATATTCATATTTATTTTTTATCTATATGTAGACACCGATTTTATATGTGTTTTTTTCTAAAACAAATAAATTTAGATTATTCACTTAAGATGTGTGAAAAAGGAAAAAAAATATTTATATTATGTGGAGGAGAGAGATTACAAAAAGTTATGCTCTAAAAAAACTCACCATTGGGGATGCTATAAGGAACTCCTAAAAAATCACTTTATGTTGAAAAACAACTTATTTTTGCTTGTTCAATAACTTCTAGTATCAATAATATTTTTTTTGATTTGAGAAAATATTGCAATATTCATATTTATTTTTTATCTATTTGCAGACAATCATTTTATATGTGTTTTTCTGAAACAAATAAATTCATATTATTCACTCAAGATGTGTGAAAAAGGAAAAACAAATATTTATATTATTTGGAGGAGATAGATTACAAAATATTATGCTAAAAAATCTTGCTAAAAAACTCACCATTGCATATGCTCTAAGTATACCTAGTAACTGGTGAGTTTCGGGCTGTCTGGATTCATGTTTAAAACGAGTTTAGGTTAACGTGATTGATACAATTTTAGATTATATTAAATTTGGGTCTAACGATCTAGTTAATTAAACAGATAATAAATGTTACTCTTAATGAAGTATAGTTTTTTCGACAAATAATGTCTCGGTCAATGTGTAACTAATTATCTTTTTTTCCTGCACATTTTTATCTTTTTTAAAAATTACACGCAAGTTTATAAAATTCTTTTGACAAAATACTCCTTTTTTAAAAATATCTCTTTATAAAAAATATTCGTCTTTACAAATACTCATTCCTAACAAACTATAAAATAAAATTTTAATAAAAATGAATCATAATATATATTTTAAAGCCAATCGACTTACTGAGTTTATAAAAATATCTTCTTCCTTTTCCGTTAATACTGAGTTTTTGCATCTAGTTTTAGCGAGTAAGTGCTGCGCCGTTAAAAATATCCCCAAAGCCAATCGACTTACTTTTTCACGGTGCATTAAAGCTGCTCTTCACAAGGTCTTTGCCTCCCCCAAAGACCTTGCCTTATGGATCCTTTTGCTCCTTCTCCCTTTATGGACTCTTAAAGTCAACCGGTCTCGTACCAATAACAAGTCAGGGAGAAAAGGTTGTTGTCATGTTTAAGGCATTGCACGGGTCTGGAGAGAACCGGGTGACCTGAGACTTTGATCAAAGAGGTTCATAAAGTGGGTGCAGAGGGATCACGTTCTTTAGAGATGGATGATGAGGTTGTGGGGAAGAATACGAAATTAAGGTTCAAAAGATAATCAACAAAATGGTTGATGCAAACGCGACCATTGATAATAAGAATCCCCAGATATTTTTCCAATTTAGTAGCAAATGGGACATTTATGAGGGAAGCAAGAAATCTCTGCTTATCACTGGAAAGACGACACTCTCTCCCTCAGAGATCACCAGCTATGCCCCAAATACACAACCCTAGCTTTCAGTCCTTTTGCATCCCTCAAAGACACTCAACGTACTAACTCCTAGGCTTTCACGATCCTCTTGTGTTTTTGCTAGCTAGACTTTCTCTCCCTCTTGAGGTTTCTCAATCTCGTGCGAATACATAAAACTATTACACATATTTATGGAAATTATAAACTTCTTCCCCTAGTTAGAATACTCTATACAATAATGTAATAAAGGAGATTGGCATCTTGAAAATCCGTGTGACTATTCTTCGAATAGCACCTCCACATATTTCTCATTTTCTTAAGCAACAAACTTGTAACAAACTTCTTCCACGCTGGCGATCTGCTTCCACACCACTCCGCTTCAACTTGTCCACGCTGGAAATCCACACCCCTCACTCTCCATAGGTAGAAACACATTCTCCTATATTGAGCTTCACGTCTTTCCCATCATCTGGCACAAATACTCTACACGCTGGTGCAGCCTAAGCCACCTGGGTAGTTTTCCTTCACTTCAAATCTTCTATCTTTGAAGCACATAGAAGAATAGCTGGAAACGACTCTCCTTGTCACTTCGCTAGTCTTAGTCTTCAACTCTTTTTCACATATTCATTTCATAATTATGATTCTTCATCTTTGAGTTGGTTGAGACTGCCTTTGTTATTCTATCTTCGCAAGGCTCAAAGCTAGGCTCTAGCTAGTTCGCTTGGTCAAAGCGACTCTCTTGGCTTCTTAAGCTACTCCTGTAATGCTTATAAAACACAAGATAGATCAAATGGAGTGTTTATCATCATCAAAAAAAGGAAGCGATTAGTCGGAGCAAGCTTAAACTAACAATTCCCCCTTCTTGATGATGACAAACAGTTAAACAGTGTAAGCACATCTATTTCAAATCGTATTGAGAAAGAGCTAGTAGTTGTGGTCTTTGGCTTCGAGAAATTCAAGGAATATTTCTTGGGCACTAAAGTGATTATCCACACGGATCCTCTACTTGTACTAGTCGGACTCGTACGATAGAGAGATTATTGAGGTGAGGTGTTGGCTCAAAGGGAAGCGCACCTTCCTATTTATCCATGATCTTATTGCTCTCTAGGATCTAGTCTTGATAGTTTCATGGCTAGATTGGTAGACAAGACGCTGTTAGGGCTAGTTGACCTAATCGACAACATTAGTACATGCTTTAGGGAAATTAGAAGACATAAAAGAGTTAGAATAGTTATTAGAACTCGAATAGAAGAACCTAGGATAATTGAATTAGACTAGAAGGTTAAGACTAACCATACAAAGTGTTTTTCCAATTAATACAAACAACAAATCAGTTTTACAAATCCCTCAAGCAATTACTTTCAACTAGTTAGTCATTTTAATACTTGAAGAAGTGAATACTCTTGGTTCCTCGTGGATTCGACCCCGACTTACCACTCTACTTTTGTGGAGGAGTATAAGGGATTTATTTGACCATGATCACCCAACGACAACCGGTTCTGTAAATTGGCGCTGTTGTCGGGGAACCAATTTTCATTTCTTACGGTATTAACTTGAATAAATGCGGGTCTGACTAGTGCATGGTCAGCACCCGCGCTACTAATCCTTTCCTTGCCGAGCTTATTTCAGAGACCGAACGCATTGTTAGACAAAGACTAAGAGAGAGAGCCGCTAAAACGATGCAGCAGGGAGACCTTCCCGTCAACAATGAGGTACCGGTACAAATACCGGAAAACCTGGAGGCCTATCAAGCGTTCATGAATCAGTTACTTGAACCTTATGCTTGAATGAACAATCTTGCTGGAGATAGGATGCTGCGGGAACGCACGACTCCAAACTTGACACATCAGCTCCTAAACACTAAACTATACTAACTTCAAAGTTTTCAGATCCTTTTGTGTTATTCCCTCTGCTGCTTCTCCAAAGCGAGCTAGACCGTTTCTCTCCAATGAGGTTCTCAAGTTCGTGTGATAATAATTCACCTATCACACCTATTTATAGAATTCCAAACTTATTCTCCGAGGAAAACCTCTACAATACTGAAACAAAGAAGATCGCCACGTTGGCAATCCGTGTGATCGCTCCACCAAGTAGCTTCGCTAGAATTCCACACACGTTTCTTCTTTTCATGAGCAGCAAACCTTGTAACAAACTCTGTCCACATTGGAAATCCGCTCCATACCATTCCTCGCGCTTCCTATTTGTCTAGGTTGGTGATCCACGCTCCTCACTCTCCATAGGTAGACACACATTTGTCCTATCCATAACTTCACGTCTTTCCCTTCGCCCGGCCCAAATAGTCTACATGCTAGTGCAGGGTTTCCATTTGGGACATAATTCACTTCACTTGGTTTCACTCTGGTCTTGAAGAAAAGGATTCAGTAACTCGCAAAGACTCTCTTCGTTTCTGCGCTAGTCATTTACCTTCAACAGACTTCTCTTCTGAATTGATTATTTTCTTTTGTTTTGATCACTACTGCCTTAGCGAGACTCGCTGTCTTTGCAAAGCCCAAAGCTAGTCTCTAACTTGGTCGCTTATGTCAAAGATATTCTTCAGCTATTAAAGCTATTCTTGTAAAGCTCATCCAGAAACATTAAATGTTGTGTTTATCATCATCAAAACAAGAAGAGTGTTTAAGCTGAGTAGGCTTAAACTATCAATAATGATGTGAAATGTCTTCACCATTAATTAATGTGATTAATGCATCTACATCAAATACGCTCCAAATTGATATATATTGTTGTGTTTGTATATAGATGACATCCTCATCAAAGACATGATCAATCGAACTAAGAACATTCTTAGTGGAAAGATTAACATGAAAGACTTCGGATTAGCAGATGTGATTCTGGGGATTAAAACCACTAGACTTTGTGACGGGCACAATTTATCTCATGCTCATTATGTTGAAAAGGTACGTGCGACATTTAAGATTTACTCAAGTGGGACTACCAAAAGTCTTGTACTCCCCATCTCCACTTGACTAAGAACTCAGGAGAGGGAGTGTCGCAAATAGATTATGCATATTTTATTGTTAGTCTAATTTTCTTTATCAATTGCACGAGACCTGATTTGGCGCACTCAACAACTATACTAAGTCACTATAACATCAATCCAGGACAATCACATTGGAAACAGATACCTAGAGTATTGAACTATTTGGATTACACTCGAAGTTATGGGCTGCACTATGGAGTATACCCCGATGTTGTAGAAGGCTATAGTGATGTCAACTCAATATCCTATTCTGTACATTCAAAGTAGTAGATAAGTGTTCACACTAGGTTGTGCAGAGGCTCATGGAAATCTTCCAAACAAACTCTGTTGGCCAGATTTAATATGACTTCATCTCTTTATACAATGCAGTAGAAGAAGCTTCGTATTTTCTTGAAGACATTCAAATATGGGACAAACCAGTGCCCTTATTAAGTGTACATTGTAATATTCAATCGTCTAAGGCATGGGAACCGAGTTATATGTATAATGGTAAAATTCTTCATATAAGAAGACGACATTGAACCATTAGACAACTGAAGTCAAATGGTATAATCTCAATAGATATATCAAATAAGTTGACAACCATGAATTCATTTACTAAAGGTCTGTCAAGAGATCAAGTTGAAAAATCATCAAGAGGAATGAATTTAAAGCCTATAACATAAGAGGATCTTGATGGTAACTCCACCTACGCGATTGGAGATCCCAAGATGTAGGTTCAATGGAAAAATAAATTCAAGATAAATCGAGAAAACAACACTAGGAGACTAACGTCTCATCCCAATTCCTAGGATGATGAGCAGTGCCATATGTATAAGTTGAAGTTAAGCTAAGATTATAATGATTTCATAGCTTTAAATAACAGTTGATTATGATAAGATACTATTTGTGGTCAATCACCTTGTGAGTGTGAAGTAGGGCCGCTTCTACGAGGCTACATTCTCCAATTAAATTCATGAGCAACCAGGTGATGTTCAGTGCCATAATGAACACAACAAGAGAACCTTCATTTGTGAGAAGATGAAATTGTGTTATATATTTTGTCTAGGTTTACATCAAAGCCTGGATGGTTCAAGACATCATGTTCACCATCTGGTCGAGCAAATCCGATAGTTATTCATTGGTTCAAGGCCGAAAAAAGCTACCAATCCAGATGCAGTGATTTTTTTACCATACTCTTAAAAGCCCTTATTTCTAACTACATATGTTATAGAGTCATTTATATTCATGAAGGGGAATGTTGGAACTCTTTTTAAAATGTAAAAAATCTTTTTTTTGAATGAGAAATGGAGCTCCAAAATCAGATGCTTAAAGAGCATTAATATGTTAATTAAAGAGGGATAAAGAGTTACCTCACGTCAGAAGTTGGAAAGAAAACTCATTAGTATATAAAGTACGAGTTGGGAAACTTATTAAAGTTGTATTCATCAAGACCACACACATGCGTGCACCAAGTTGAGTCGGATCGAGTCACAAACCGGATCGACTAGTTGGTTGTGTGGGTCAGGATGGGCTTTGCTTGGATCTAGTGGGCCTATATATATTTATGGGATGATCATCCAATGCTCCTAAGGTTCAGATATCCACTTTAATTTATTAAAATTAATAAATTAATTAAGAAGATTTCTATCTTTACTAACTCCAATATATAGATAAGGCTCCTCCTGATCTTACTGGTTGTTTTTATCAACAAGCTCTCCTCCTTACCGTTTCTTTTGTTTTCTTCTCTTCTCCTCTGTTGAGTTTGAGAGTATACAGAAACTCAAGCGTTCATTGATTTTTTATTCCGAGTTCTGCGAATCAAAGGCGTTTACAGTTGTACCCTTGGATTTGGGACACTACATAACCGAGATATTGCGGGGTGTTTACAGAAATAAGGAGAGGGATTCGTTCACTTGCATTGATTTTGTCAAATCGTTCATTCAGTATCTCTTTCGTGTCTATTTCAATTACAATTTTGTTATTTGTTTGCAATTTATTAGATACTGTATTCTAGATGAATATAGTTTCCTACACAATATTCTGCTGAACTAATTCAATACTTACTGATAGAAAGCTATGTCATTATATAGCCAAATACATGTTTCATGGAGTTGTATTTACACAAGCTCCTTCGATAACCACTGTTTTGTATCATCACAATCGTAAAACCATCTTTCATAATTTAATCAAAGAACCATGCAGCTCGTAAAAGTTTGCCAACTATGAAATTCATTTTCTTTATATTTATTTACAGTGCCTCAGTTTCATTGATTGATGATATGTAGTAGTATGTATAAGCACTAAGCAACTGAATGATCTACATATGCTTCTTTTGATCAATTTCTTTATCAGAAGCTATAACTGCTCAAATCCGATACTATACAACTTTGTTGAGCTCATGTATAACTTGCTTAAGCACATGTTTTACACCGTAGAATTTGGCTCTTGATATAGCATGAGACTTGAGATGGATATCGTTTCTTTTAATACCAAATGTTTTAAAATTTCCAGGAAGTTGGTCATTTAGTTTCTGGGATACACCTGAAGGGGATGTCATCCACCCTGTAGAGTGCATGCAGGACTTGCTCGAGCAAGTCAGACGTCATAGGGTCAACATAGATGGCATCATGGAAATGTTTGTACTGTAATGGTCACTAATTTAGTTCTCGAGGTAACATCTTTCTCCTAGAACCTTTGCCAGTTGTCAAATAAAAGTTCAGATACTGTTTCTTAGTTTCAAAGACATATATGGCTCTGTTTTTATTTTTGTTCTCTGCTGAGACTTGTTTCTGTATAACTCATCTGATAGATGTTGTCCAGATGTTGGATTATGTGGGTTGAAATATGTCATGAACTATGATTATGTGTAAGAATGGTTGACAATCCTGTGTATATATAGGAAAAGTGTTACAGTGTGTTTTACACATAAAACAAAATTGGAGCGAAATGAAAGAAAATGAAGAGGGAAAGTGTGAGGAAGAAGGAGGGAAATCTGAGAAGTGAGCGGCAAAACAAGTATGTTGGCCAGATTGGCCTCCAAATGAAAGAAGTGTTTTAGCAGAAGGCCCAGTTGTCGGTGAAGTGCGGTGGCTGAAGGCTAGCCGTCGAAGCAACCAAGGAAGTCGGGAAGTGAATCAATCGAACCATTGTCTGGAAGTGAATCAATCGAACAATTGGAATTCTTATACCAAAGAAATCAAACCATTGGAATTCATATACCAAATCAATTGAACCATCACACTTCAATTTTCAAAGGTTAGATTAAAGAATACAAAACCTCAATTTCGTTTTTGAGATTGAATGATTGTTGAAATTTGGAAGTGAAGGGAATTTTTGTTTGAATGAGTGTTTAATTAAGTCGAAATTTCATCCATCATTGTGGAGCTACTAAAATCAGTCTAATTGAACTTATTCTGGTATTAAAATCATTGTTCATTTAGAAAGATCATTAGCCCCATTTTTTTATTGATTATGGTGCGAAGTTGAAATCTTAAAATTTGTAAACTACACTAAGTAGGTATTGAACTTATTGTTATATTTTTTGTTCTTGTCTTATTTACATCAAATTTTAAAGATAAATTGTGGCATTGTAATAGTATAGTGATTGATTGTCTCATGACATGGAGAAGTACAATGACTATTGACCTGAATTTAGACGCAAATAATGCAAATGCAAGAAACTATGATGTTAAATATCATTGATCTTGAAGCTAGCAACTTTGTTGAACATGTTCTAGATCATTAACCTAACATTGATGAAACTGAATTTTTGGTAGAACCATCAATAGGAATGTCTTTTAATAGTGCTACTGAATTTGCTTTCTTGTGTCACACTTATGCTAAAAAAGAAGGATTCCAATACCATGTACGCACAAATAACCCACTACCTCATTTTATAGGTAAAGTTGGTTGGAAAAAAACTAGGCGAAGAAGCAAAATACAAAAAGTGTGGAGGAATCAGGCGGGTGTGTTAGAGGTGGTAAAGAAAAAATGAGGCAGCGCGGATTGAGGAAAAAAAATGAAAGATGTTTTACGTAAGTGGGTGTCCTGCATTTGTAAATGCCAAAATGATGGACGGTAGGATGACAATCAGAACCTTAAGGCTTTCACAAAACCATGAAATGAATCCAACTCACAATAGATTCATGCCCAACTACAAGTACATGACTCTATATCATTCGAGGAGGATCTTGAATAATGATGCAGTAGGAGCCCTTACTAAGAAGAGTTATAACTCATTAGTTGTGGAAAGTGGTGTGCATGAGAATATGTCATTTAGTGAAACGGATATGAGAAATATGATAGGCATTCACCGCCGTGCGAGAAGATTGGAAGATGATGCTGCTGCAATAGATGAGGAATTTAGGATAGGAAAATGAAAGAAGATAATACAGGTTTTTTTGTGCCATTGATATAGATTATGAAATGGAAATAATGTGTTTTGGTCTGATGCAAGATGCAGGGCTGCTACAAAGGATTTTTTCTGATGTAGTAACATTTCAGAGCACCTACCTGACTAATATTTTTAGCATGTGCTTTTCTCCTTTTATTAGAGTAAATCATGATGGTTCATCATTTGTTCTAGCATGTGGATTAGTATCTGGTGACAGCGCTGAAAAATTATAATTGACAATTCAAACATTGGATTGAATGCATGGGATGAGCTCCAAATGCCACTTTGACTGATCAGTGCAAGGCTATAGGCAAGGCAGTTGAAAATGTTTTCACAACATCTACGCACAAACTTTGTCACTTTCATATAGTAGTGAATGGAGAAAAAAATCCAGGGAAACATACTCATTGGATTGATATATAGAAGTGTTTAAGGACGAGTGTACATGATTCACTGAGTGTGGAAGAGTTTGAGGAAGCTTGGTCAGAAATGGTTAAAAAAATAAATATTGGGGATAACTCTTGGATCATTGAATCATATAATGAACGAAAATGATGGGTGACAATTTACTGTGAAGATTCATTTTTGGGCTGGTCTATCTTCCACCTAGAGGAGTGAAGGAATTAGTTTTTTTCTTCATAGGTTATGTTAACTCGAATACTGGGTTGAAATTGTGCTTGGAACAATATCAAAAGGCAATTGCAAACAAGGTTGAACATGAAAAGAAATTAAATGTTGACACATTGGAGAGGCAACTTGTTTGGAAAAGAGTATATATCATGGAATAAGTAATTCATAAGGCATATACAAATGATAAGTTTAAGGAAGTTCAGGTTCAGGTACGATCTTTAGGCTTTAAAATATTATACGAGTAAATTGACATTTGAGTTGGGAGCAAAATTCCATTTTACTTGATAATATTTTAAATGTATGCCGATGTGATCTTTAGGGCTAACAAATACAACTATTTGGGCTACTGATGGAGACAAGGCTACCCATGAAGTTTTGGAAAGGATATCTAAACCTGTTTGGCATTAGTAACATAATTTATTTCAGACTATTGTATATAGAAGCAAGTTAGAGTTTCAATGCTCGTGCAAATTGTTTGAGTTCTGGGATATTCTGTGCAAGAACATCATTAAATTAATTGAATTTAAGATATAAGAGTAATACCAAAAATATGTGCAAAAAAGTTGGGAGTAAAAATATTGTTAGGGAATATAAGCATATCATGGTGTTTTACTACGATCCTAATGAAAGTGTGTGGGTAAAGAAGTTTAGGAATCTCTCCATTAGAAATGAATACTTGATATCTCTAGCACTATCAAACGATTCTGCCTTCGAGAGAATATGTGGATGGACTTGTGAAGTTGGAAAAGAAGATGGAAGCTGGACTGGGAATTAGTTGTAGCAACGACAACAATTTGTTGTATCCTAGTGGCAAGGTATTTGGTCGAAGAAGGCTTCAGAGAAGATTAGACAACAAGTTGCATGCTGCAAGAGAAACAAAGGAAAAATAACCTACAATTAAGGATCCCTAACAATTAAAATGTAGGCGGAGTCCAAATATGACTAGGATGAAGAATCCCACAGAAGGTTCCTCTAGAAAGAGAAAGAAAACAATCATTAAGCAGCATGAAGCCACAAAAGATAATATTGACATGTCAAAGATAACAAGATTTGAATAAATTAAAATTGGTGGAACTCGTGGTGATAGAATTGTATGTCATCATCTAACCTTGATAAATAAATTTAACCGAGGAGTGTGTGGGGTTTGATTCAACCACCAGTTCAAGAATGGTTGGATAAGGGTGTACATTGTTGGATTTTGTTCAAACAACTATACTCAAGAAAGGCGTGTTGGTATTTAGTGGAAACGAGATGGGACATTTCTTTCAACATATACATTTTTATCAAAAGAAACTCACAGATTGAGCATTGAGATTTAGGCTACATTTTTAGCATTAAGAAATGCTGAGGAAATGGGGTTGGTAAGCTTAGTATAGAGACAGATTCAGAACTGGCATATGAGCTCTTGAAGAACCCATCACCCCATCCAATTTATGACGATGGATCGCTTTAGAAGGTCCAGTCATTGATGAAGGAAAAGAAATGGGAATTTATAGTTGTTCTTATTCCCCCCCCCCCCCCCCCCACATCAACCTTGGTTCTAACAATTTGACAAAGTATGGCTTAGTCAATGGTTCAAAGTATGAGGATCTTCCACAATTGTCATGAGTATATTTCCATACTCTATAAGAAATCTTGACAATTATAGTGAATGATTAGTGTAAGAAATATTGACATTTTAGAACATATGGTGAATGTTTATGTTAGAAATCTTGGAAAACAACTATAAGTGAATGTTTATTGTAAGACAACTCTATTAATTAGTTTATGATTGAACTTGATGAACATATAGTAAATGTGTATGTTTGAAAATTTGGAAAATGTAATTAACCACTTACTTTGGAAGTTTTAAAAATTGTAGTGAATGATTGTCACTGAAATTTTAGGATGTAGATTGGGGAAAGGGCCTTAAAAATGTAGTTAAATGAACCCAATATTTCAACTCATTTGTATAAGGGTTTGAAGAAGGTATGATCAGAAGATGTTTCTGATTTTTTTGAGCTAGATATTCCACATAGGTAGTATCTTGTATTTTGTCATATGTGTAAGATAGTGGTAAATTTATTTGTATAAATAATTACTATATTTAAAACCATATTGGAAATGCACATGGAAAGTAATGGACATCAAGAATGGATATTACAACATGATTCAAAATATGACGAGATACTCCAAGTAAGGATTTAATATCACCCTTTAATTACAAAAAATCTAGCCTACAATTAGTGCTTGAGCTGAACAACATGAACATGGTTCAGCTGAAGTACTTACAATGTTCATGGATACAAAATACTGATTGAGCTAACCCACAAAATAGGTAACCTAAACAATGATAATGATGTATACCCTTTGCTTTTTCTTCTTCTGTGAGGTTCTTTCAAGCTTCTCATCCTCTTTTGCCAACTATTCTTCCTCTAGAAACTCTCTTTGACAATGCAGAGATCAACCTTTGGGTGAGGCCTCTCAATCCAACCCTCTGGCTCACCTTGTTTTATCTATATGTAATTCAACTCCTCCAGAAAAATCCTCCAATGTTGCATAGCAACCAGTTGTTGTGAGATGGTGTCCTAGAACCTTACGACCTACTAATTCATTATCCAATAAATTTCTAATAACATCCTTTTGGCTGTTAGGTCCGTAATATGTTGTGGCTCCATATTTGTTGGTAGGTTTTTGAATTGTTGTTGCAAAGATAAACAAAATATGGGATAAAGTTAGATGAAGATGTTAGTGGTTGAGATTATATATATAGGCAAGTAAGTATTATTTCCCTCCATAATTTCCCTCTGCAATATCCCTCCACATTTTTCACTCCATTATTTATATGGAACAAGTAGGTTTCATGTCTCATGCATTGTTAGGGATAGATTGTTTGTCATGTAAGCTTCCCTTCTAACAATTTCCCTACAAAAACTAGGAATGGGACGGAAAATATTCCTTCATAGTTCATATGTAATGAGTGCTATGATGGTAAAGTATGAAGATAAGACATTGGATTGAGTTGGAAGTTTACTTGCCATTGTGGTACAGTCAGAACCAGTGTACTTATAAGGCTATTTTATTGGATAAAGTTGCGTACAATTTGCACAAAAATGGTGAGGATATTTATGTAGTTTGTAGCTAAGATTGTTTTCATAGAGCTATGTTTAGCAGTGTAGGTAAGACTTGCGTGATTTCCTTCCTTCTTTTATGTTGAGAAGTGTATGCAGTTGGTAGACATAAAATTTCATTGTAATATTATGTATTACTAATACGGATTAATTTATCAATGTTTTTACACTTTAGTGAAAGTAACTATCCTTCCTTGAAATCAAAAGTATTATACAGAAGCTTAATTACAGAAGCTGATAGACAAAGTCATTAATGTTGAATTGTTCTTCAATAAACATGAAGTCATAGAGAAGCTCAAGTAATTTCACCATTGACAAAATGAAGAGAATACAAAAAAAACATTAATGTTGAATTGAACAGAATACAACTAAATGCAAATACGAAAGTACAAAAATAAGAATTTCACTATGCAAGACAAGTAAGATAAAAGCTCAGCTAATTGCACAATTGATAAAATCAAAACAATACAACACATTCTAAAAAACAATTCATTAAGGTTTAAATAAGTAGAATATGAAAAAGAAAATATAGCAACGACACATAATGCAACAACACATCATTCTACAACAGAAGTTCTTCTATCATCCTCTGGTCAAATAATTACAACAACACATTGCACATAAAATTACATACAAAAATATTTAGAAATTAAAATCCCTAAAATACTGAGTGTTCTCCAAATGAACTATATAATTTCTTATTTATGGCCAATGTGTTAAAACAACCATGCTCTGCAATTGCTTTCTTCTAAAACATAGTATAGTTCATCGAACCTGGTTACATCAAACACCCGAGTATATTCATCACTCACAAAATGATGATATTCAATTGCTAGTAAAATTTGTACAACCAAGAATGATGTGATTTCCTCTGTAATGTGGTCGTAAGCATCTCCTAACCCCTAAGAATTGCTGCCACTATAATATGAGGAATTCTGGAATACGTCCGTCGAAATGGCCATATATCTTCCAATGTTCATGTGAGTCACTATCTCATGCAAAGGCTCATATTCTTCAATCTCACCCTCGATGAACAACTCCCCATCGACCTTGTAGGTAGGCATTTGAAGTTGTTGCGGACAATCCTCTAATCTCATACTAGGAATGAGTGGTCGAAATTGGGAAAAAAATGTGGAATAGGAGAAGTTGTATTTGGAGTGATACTCGAATCGATGGTTTTGAGGGAAATTGAATGAATTAAGGGTTATGGTTAGTTTGAGGTGTGAAATGGAGTGACGTGATGTGGATGGAAATAATGGAGGGAAGTATCTATATTGTGAGGGGGAATTACAAAGGGGTACTAAACTGAATATTAAAATTAAACTTAAACTTAAAATTATAATTATAAATAAAGTGAAACTTAAAATTACAATAAACGTTTAAAATTACAATCAAAATCATACTTAGTTAAACCCTATTTAGTCAATCCCTGTAAATTCACTGGTTCTTGCATGTGACACTAACCAATAATGTAACAAACTCGGAGACTAGTGTATTAATAAACCATAGTTAGTCAAACCCTAGTAATTCGTGTATTAGCTCGCTCTGAAGGTTCTTGTATGTGACACCGAGCAATAACATAACAAACTCAGAGATTAGTGTATTACTTAACCATACTTAGTGAAACACTAGTAGTTCGTGTCTCGAAGTAGTTGAATTAGCCCACTCGGAAGGTTATCGGAAGTGACACCGAGCAATAATGGAACAAAATCGGAGAATAGTGTATGACTAAACCATACTTAGTTAATCCCTAGTAGTTGATGTCTCAAAGTAGTTAAATTATCCCGCTTAGAAGGTTCTTGGATGTGACACCGACCAATAATGTAACAAAGTCAAAGATTAGTGTATGAATAAACCATACTTATTGAAACCCTAGTAGTTCGTGTCTCGAAGTAGTTGAATTAGACCACTCAGAAGGTTATTGGATGTGACACCGACCAACAATGCAACGAACTAAGAGATTAGTTATGACTAAACAATAATTAGTCAAACCCTAGTAGTTCGTGTCTCAAAGAAGTTGAATCATTTAATAACTTTACAGAATGAACCCTTTACTAATATCAAATGTTTTTGCTTGATCGGGAGATGGTCCTGCTGAAGCTTTTGGTATACCTAAATCATTGTAGATGGGACTCGCTAAATCATCAACGTTATTCAGCATGACTCTAGTGCTTGAAGGGAGACATATTGAGTGTTCATCGTCATCATTACTACCTGTGTCTTCAGAGAGAGAAGGAGAAGGATGAGGAAGAGAAGGCGAAGGCTGACTTACCTTTAGGAATGGGTCTTCACTCGAAGATGGAGATGGATCAAGAGGCCTCTCATTGAATTTCACATGAACACAATCCTCTATCTTCATAGTTGTCTGATTTAGCACCCTGTACACCTGGATTGAAGTAGAGTAATCTATGAATATAGCTTTGCAGTTCCTGGCATCAATGTTTTCTAAGAGATCCGTCCCATTGTTATTGACATAGAACTTACATCCAAACACTTTTAAGTGCGAGATGTTAGGTGGACGTCCTTTGAGAAACTCATAGAGAATTTTCTCTAGGATAGGCCTTAACATTCCCGGTTAATAATATAGCATGTTGTGCTCACAGCTTGTGCCCAATAGTGAGATGGTAAGCCACTTGAAATTAGCATAGTTCTAGCCATTTCTTCCATGGTCCTATTCTTGTGTTCAACCACACCAGTTTGCTCAAGAGTTCTAGTAGCCGAGACTTTATGCTCAATCCCTTTGTCTTGGAAAAATGTGAGGAACTCACTATTCTTGAATTCAATCCCATTATCTAAGAAAACTGCACAAATAGAGACACATAAGCTCTTCTCCAAAAGAAGTGCTAAGTTGTGAAAAGATTTAAATGCCTCACCCTTAGACTTGATAAAAAGAATTCAGGTGAACCTAGAATAGTCATCTACTAAGACATCAATGTAGTGATCACCTCCCTTACTTTGAACTCATCGTGGTCCACATAGATCCATGTAGATTAGCTCTAAAGGAGATTTGGTTCATACTACCTTTTTGAAAGTGAAGCAGCTTCTTTCTGCTTTTGATCTTGAGCACTCGGAGCATGATGTCATGGAGTCTGGCTTGATGGGCGGGAAACTACGAACAAGACCTTTGGACTGTAGCTTTTGTAGAAGATGCAATATGGCATGTACCATGCGTTTGTGCCACAGATTTCATTGCTCCTTGAGTGTATTGAGGCACATGTGTTGTGTTGGAGAGAAGTTATAGTCAAATAGATAGGTATTATCCACTCGCTTACCCTTCATCAAAATATATTGATTTGAATCTTTCACAACACATGACGTTGTGCTCAAGGTGAATTCATTTCCCCCTTGATCGCACAACTAAGCTACACTTAGAAGGTTGAACCTCAAGATATTGACTAGATTGACATCTCTGACTTGGATGGAATTGGTGAGATACACACTTCCGCTTGCTTCAATTTTGCTTGCATCTTGTCACTGAAGGAGACACTTCCTCCTTTCTTAGATTAAAATGAGAGCAGTACAGATGGATCACCCATCATATGACAAGACCAACCACTGTAAATGCACCACCTACTCTTCCTTTAAACCTGCAAAAAGAAAGATCAAGCTTTGGGTACCCAACGAAGCTTTGGCTTTATGGGTTTGTTTGCTGTAGCTATTCCTGAGCTAGAAGGTAGAACTTTTTGCCTCGTAGCTCGACGAATAGGTTCGTAATAAATATGGTCATTATGATCAAGCACTTTCAGTATTGCAAGCCTGAAGCTCTTTATCTAGCGTGACTAACTTTTAGAAAGATCGCTATATTGAGATAGACCAAAAATGGTGGAGGAATCTAGAGATTTGAAACCCAAACCCGGTTATTCCTTCTTAAAGACAGTTTATAACAGTATTCGCTTCAACATTTTCATGTATATCATTAAGCTTGGTTAGGATTTTATCAAGCATATCCTTTATACTTGAGTCAGAGTTCTTAGTTTAAACCATTTCCTTTATGAAGCTCACAACATTTGGTAATCACAGTGGTCTTTGCATGCAATTGTTTAGAAAGATCAACTATTTCGTCTCTTAGATCAATCGGCTCCGTTAGTTTAAGCATGAGTAGCTTAAACGTTTCACTTGTGTTGATGATGATAAACACAACATCTAATGTCTTTTGTAAGTATTGAGCTTTCCATGAATAACCTCGAAGAATAGCTTTGATGCAAGTGGGTACGCTATAGACTAGCTTTATGCCTTGCAAGCAAAGAGAGTCTCCCAAAGGAAGTCATAATAAATTTAGAAGAAAAGAATTAAATTGAAAAGTGAAGTATCTTTAAGGCGAAGGACTAGCGTAGAGTGAAGAGAATCGTTGCGAGCTAGTGAATCTTTGCTTCAATATTTGCGTATGTACGAGTGTTTCCGAGTAAAGTAAACTTTGTCCCAGCTGCAATTCATGCACCAAGGTGTAGAGTATTCGGGCCAGGCGAAGGGAAAGACGTGAAGGTAATGATAGGATTAATGGGTTTCTACCTATGGATAGTGTGGAGCGTGGATTGCCAAGCTGGACGAATAGGAAGTCAAAGAGTGGTGTCAAGAGGATCACCAACATGGACAAGTTTGTTAGAAGATTGTTTCTCAAGAAAAGAAGTGACGTGTGTGGTTGAATTTGTTGAAACTACTTTTTCGAGAGGTCACTTGGATTGCCAACATGGCATTCCTTTTTGTACTATTGTATAGGTTTTTCTTTCTTGGAGTAAGTTAGGAAATCTATAAATAGGTTCAATATGTGAATTGTTAGAGCACGAACTTGAGAATCTCATAGTGGAGAAAAAGTCTAGCTCGCTTAGGAGAAGAAACCTAGAGAGAAACACAAAAGTATTCAAAAACTAGGAGAGTGAGTACGGTTGAGTGTTTATGGTAGAAGCTAGTGATCTCAGGAGAGAGCGAGTGCGTCAACACACCTTGAGAGCAACGAGAGGAGGATAACTCGTATAGGGCTGAAGAATGATTCTATTGAGTGGAGAGTTGTAAGTGTTTGTATTTTTCTATTTGATATAATCAATATAGTAGTGAGTTTCATCCAAGGACATGGTTAAGCCAAGGGTTCTCACCTTACCAAAATATCTTTGCATTTGAGATGAACTTACTATCTTACAATTCGAAGTTCGTATTGGCAAATCCCTTAATTTTGCATATATAACATACTCTCTTTTATAGCTTGTTGTGTTTACAAAGGGGATTATACTTGCTATAAAGTGTTTTCAACTTCTGTATTTATAAAACACTTAACTTTTCAATAGTGCTACTCTTTCATAAGAGTTAGTTGATTTAAGCTACTCATTCTTATTCAGCAGCGACTCATTCACATATATATATATCTCTCGTTGAATTTGATCCTTGTATACTAGATTTATAGCTAATTGTACATCGAGTATAAGAGTAAGTGTAACATTCTTATCATACACTAAAGTTAGTTCCATTCCACAAGCTCAAATTTATTCTCTTGCTTGAGCTACGAGAGTTTTATTATCTATTACCAATTTATTAATAAGATTTACAAAATCACTTTTAGCAAGTAGTTCAAACTTAAGAGACGATACCTTAATGTCATCATCTGATTCTGAGTCATTAGTTTCATTTAAGCACAAGTCTTGTGCTTGCCCCCAATGTCAACCTCATCATCTGAATCTCCCCAAAGAGTGACAAAGGAATTTTTTGGAGGATTTTGAGATGTGGTGGAGTTAGGAGAAACCTTGGAACTAGTGCACATAACATCCTTGAGGCAGACTGCTTAGTTTGATCTCTTTTTAATCCACCTTGTCTTTTGAAAAACTTCTTCACTAGCTTGGTTATCTTAGCAACGTCATTGTCTTCATCATGGTCATCATCATCATTATCCATTTTTTGAAGAATTTGGGAGAGCTTCAATTCCATTCCTCTATTTTCTTTGAACGCAAGCGACTCCTTGAGATCTTCTCTTTCATGTCCTATTAGTTTACTAACAAGAACAGAAATAGAAAGGCCTTTTGTTTACTTAGTCATGGGCATAATTTTTTTTCGAGGTGTCTATTTAGAGTTAACCCCATGTATAAAAGCAAGAGAAAATTCTCAATCTTCACATCAAAGGAATACATTTTATCACACAATACCTAAAACCTTGAATGATAGTCAGAAATGGTCTCGTTGTCGCTAATTTTGAAGGAATGGAACACGCGTTGTAGCTCTAACTTCATGTTGTTGTGCAGGTCCTCACTACCAGCATGCATGATGATAATTTATTCCCACATAAGCTTGGTAGTTGGAAGAGACATCACCTTGTGTATGTCTTTCCTTGATAGCCCATTCATGATGAACTTCTTTTCATTGGCATTGTTCTCTAACGTTGCATATTCTGTTGGCCCCCACTTGACAATGTCAGTGTCTACAATGACCTGCTCATCACCAAATTCAATTATCCTCCGTCATTTATAATCAAGTTGCTGGATATAATTGTGTGTCATGGTCACCCACCATTCGATCTTGCCTTCAGCTAAGACATGACGCTTAACTAAGAGGATTCCAAGGTTGAAAGCTACCTTGTCGTTTCCCATGATTCAAACTATGGAAGAGTATAATTTTATACAAGAGAGCCTGCTCTGATACAAATTGTAGAATCGTGTATCTTCCAAGTAGCGCTTAAGCTGTAGCTTAGCTAATGCGCTTAAATGCGGAAAACAAGAATAAACAATAAAATCTTGCTAATCTTGCAAGGATTTCTCTAAGGTGAGAAGCCTAGTCTTCTGGAAAGTCCGGGATAAAACTTACCACTACTCTTTATCACATAACGAGTTGACTTTACAATGTTTAGAACAACACACTCTAGATCTCTCTAGCTCTCTAGTATTTTCTCTCACTTTCTCACTAAAACTCAACTATTAAACAACAAAGCTACTCTTCTCAGCCCTTACAAGTGAAGACTCTCTCAAGCTAGTGAATTCTATGTAATGTATGACGTGAGAGATATATATAACATTCAATATTGATAAAATATTTAAAGAGTTCGTAACTAACTCTAATTAAGCACGACTCTATAGCTAATTATGCAATAAATACTCCAAGTAAGCAATTTGCGCGCTTGTGATTCTACTCAACTGCGATCCATACACTTGTGTTTCATTACTTGATGATCCCGCTATCCACGTCAATGATCTGTGTGCTTGCATTTCTCGAGGAGTTTAGGGTGTAACTTTAACACAAGCGGACTAGATTTGACCACTGAGGGTCTAGCTTTGAATCTAGCGGGGAATGCTGAATCTTGCCAAGACAGTATAAGTTCGTAGTGAAGAAATAAGAAGATCGAAGGTCCAGCTTTAAGGCAGCGGGTCGCACTTAAGGCTAGAGGAACGAGTTTCATAAGAAGAGAAGTGAAGAAATTCAAGTAATGATTCAGTGCGTCCACGGGTGAAATCCTAGAGATGCACTTTGGTGATTTGATCAAGGAAGGAAGGCCACTGAAGCTATGGTTAAAGGGAAAGAAGAACAACAAGAGGTTGTTAGAGATTTTTACTTTTGGATAGTGGATGTACGGGGATCGCTGAGCTGGAGCAATCAAGAGAAGCGCATAATTGTGGATTGCCAACCTGAAAGCGGGATCGTCAAGTTGAAGAAGCACAAAGTGATGTCGAGCGTAGATGAAATTCTGGTATAAAGTTGATCATGGAGATCGTTCTGGTGACGTTCTTCCTAGCAGCGCAAGTGAAGAAAGTCTAGCTTTAGGAGAGTTAGTTAGATTTCTATATAAGGCGTGCAATAGGCGTTGTAAGGCACGAGCTAAGCGAATGAGAGAATAAGCTAAGAGAGAGAGCTGAGTAGATCTACAGAGAGATTAAATCGATGTCCTTAGAGTTATATCCTAAACACCTAGAAAGCTTGAGAGAGTGAATTACTTGTATGAGCTGAATGTAAATTTGTCTCAAGCATGAGCTTACTTCTTCCCAGTACAAGTAATTCACAACCTTATGTGTGCAAGCGTATGATGGGTGAAGTACTTTATACAACCTTGAAGTCAAGCACATCTTGCTTATATTCAGTGCTATCTGGCGAGGTGGTAATTAGAGCAATTCAGAGTCAGCTGAAGCAAAGCCATGATCATATTTTTCTATTTTGGTCTTGCTTTGAGAGCAAGAATGATAGGGAACATCTAGTATGGCTCAACAAGTCATAGCATCATTTATGGGTGATTTGGCATGTTTATGGCGCAACAATTGTAGAGAAAGTTGTATATAAACACAATTGCTATTTATTATCTATAAAAATAATATTTCGTTACCTTCTAACTCATAAGATATAATCAAAATTATTTATTTATGCATTTAAAAATATAATATATCTCTAAATTATTTTTAATTTAGATATAGATATTGGACAAATCGCATGCATGGCACATGAGTTAAACTACTTTATCCTAAATTATAAACGGGTTTCGCTATTTGTAGTCTCTAAGTTGACGAGTAAAACGCAAAATATAGAAAGTTATTCAATTAAAAAAAATATTATTTATTTGTTTTGACTGTTTAAGTCCATATTTCTTCATAAATAACTTGTTTATACCCGCGTGCCATGCAAGTGATTTATCATAGATTTGTATTTAGAAAAAAAAGAAATTTATTGATATATTAGAGTTTTTAGATATGTATAAATGATACTAATAAAAATATACTATATTTATTACGATTTCGTTGGATTGGATTTTTTAAATTAGGTAAAAACTAAACCTCAATTTTTAGAAATTTTGAGAATATTATCAAAGTCTTTCATTTTCAATGATTACTTAAATCAATTATGTACTTTACGGATGCTTCTTTTAGAAGATTCTAAAAATTATGAGTTTCTTTTCCAGATGTTTCTTCTTTTGAGGAAGTCTTAACTTTCTAATATTGGAGAGTTTCCTTGTATACTTATTTCGGATCATTAACTCTCCTTTTATACATGTATGAAGTATTTAAAAAGCAAATGAAAAATAAATTGATTACATGGTCCTACGTGACTAATGAGTCGGACGCTTTATAGGTTGTTTCCTAATTTAGTTTATCTTGTAGGTCATATAAATCATTTTTTAGAATTTAGTTTAATATATTTATTATCAATTCGTTGGATTGGAGCGACTGCGCAGGACCACATAGTGTCTGGAACGATTGCGCCATGATTCGCGGAAGAAATTGTAAATCTCGTCCCGGACATGACCGCACTGACTCATGCGTAACCATGCCTGTACTGGGCCGAGAAAGTTGTGAACCCCTTCCTCACCGAGATGCACTTTGGGCCTTGGACTTACCTTCTGATGGAGCTCGGACTTGAACTTTTGAGATTAGTTTTCTATGTTAGGTTAAATAAATATAGGGTTTTAGTTGCACCTCCACCCTATCTTGCATATTATATAGTTTAAGTTTTACGTAGTTTTGAGAATGAGGCAGGAGTAGTTCCATTACTTTGTTCAGCTTGTGGAAGCCAACATATGAATTGGTTGTAAGACTTCTACCATTGGTTCTTATTTATATCCTAATTATTGCATCTCTTTTGTCCTTTAATTTTTTATTGAATTGATTTACGTGTCTAGCCTGATCAACTAGGTAGAATAAGTCCAATTCAAACTGCTAGGTCTGACTTGCCCGAGTTGGAAAGTCTTATCATTAGGTAGTAAATCAGAACATGACCTCGTTAGGATTTTCATTGTAGGGAGATTTGTTGATGTGTCAAATATTGGTCTTGAACAAATGATACTGCATGTTCCTATTCATTCCTGAGCACATTTCTGCTGAAGTATTAAATCATGATAGTTTCAGGGTTGTAGTTAAGTAAGGGATATTAGAAATAGTTGAAATATTAGCTATATTTGTATGGGGATTAGGATGACTAGAGGATATAACGTTTAGGATGAACCAGAATTTAATTATGAAATCAAGGATCAATCTTTCATTTTGTTAGGTGGATACTTGTTGGGCAACGTGTTTTTCCATAATTGCTTTCAATTAATCATTAGTTTAGTTTCAATTCATTCCCTATTTTTTGTTACTTTTAAAGTTTATTGGATTAATTGTACAAGAACTGAGCATCTGATTCTCTGTGGATCAACCCTTTCTTGCCACTCTAATGTAGAGAAGCTAGTAAGGTAATTATTATTTTGACGCGGCTAAATGATGCCCATCAATGAGCTAGATACCGGTTCCATTCTAATGTGGGAAATCATCATCCTTAGGCACATATACAATGACAATATGCACAACCAATTACAAACATTTGGTAAAACCTGGTGAACGTATTAGGATACCTTCTATAGAAGGTGATTTGTGTGATGCTCTTACGTGCTTTCTGATTTTATTGCACGAGTATTTTCTAGAACTGTTAGGATACCTTCTATAAAAGGTGTGAGGATAATTTTATATTCTACGTATTCCTTCCATTGATTAGAGTGTTTTGCTTGCTTCATGGTTACATTCATGCTTAACTAGTATTCGATTGATTTTACATATTTGTTGACTTGAACTTGACTGTGTAGCTTACTTTAGTTCCATTTGTTGTGATAAGTGTGAATTTTTCGATGATGCCAAAAGGGGGAAATATATATATAGGTTTGATCAGGTGTAGGATTGAGGTAGAATACTATTTTCGTTGTCGAAATTAAGCTGGATATTGACCGCCTTGATCTAAGGCGGAACAAAAGGTAATATGATAAGAGTCGCTGAAGGTATAAATATATCACTTATTGCTACATCTGAAATACTTGGATTAAGATAAATTGCATAAATATAGATTAACCGAGTACACTTTGAAAATTTTATATGCTTACCTGTGTATGGGTTTGTCATCATCAGAAAGAGAGAAATCTTTTGTTTGACCTACAACTACAATGAGCTAGCTAATCCTTTCTTTTTGTTTTGATGATATCAAACTCAAGTATTTGATGTATTTTTTGTGTGTTTTAAGCTAAGGAGGTCAAGCTTCAGCAATTTAAGTTTTAGCTTTAACACAAGAGGACTAGCTTTGACCATTGAGGGTCTAGCTTGAGTCTAGTGGGGAAAGATGCATCTTTCCAAAACAAAATAAGATCGTAGTGAAGAAATAAAAAGATTGGAGGTATAGCTTTAAGGCAGCGTGCCGCGCTTAAGGCTAGAGGATCGAGCTTCAAGATTAGAGAAGCGAAGAAATCCAAGTAATGATTCAGCATGTCCACGGGTGAAATCCTTGAGAAGCACTTAGGAGATATGATGCAGGAAGGAAGGTCGTTGAAGCTACATCTAAAGGGAAAAAAGAAAAACTGGAGGTTGTTAGAGATTTCTACGTTTGGATAGTGGATGTATGGGGATCGCGGAGCTGAAAAAATCAAGAGAAGCGCGTAGGTGTGGAGTGCACGCGTCGAAGCGGGATCGACAAGCTGAAGAAGCACAATGTGATGCAGAGAGTAGATGAAATTCTGGTACAAAGTTGATCACGCAAATCGCTGAGGTGGCGTTCTTTCTAGCAGAGCAAGTGTAGAAAGTCTAGCTTTAGGAGAGTTAGTTAGATTTCTATATAAGGCATGCAATAGGTGTTGTTAGGCACGCGCTGAGCAAACGAGCGAATAAGCTAAGAGAGAGTTGATTAGAGCTTCAGAGAGCTTAAGTGTCTGTGCTTAGAGCTATATTCTAAACGCCTAGAGAGCTTGATAGTTTAAATTATTCGTATAAGTTGAATATAATTTGTATTGAGAGAGTGTGTTGCACTTGAGGGAAGCTTGGAGAAAATACTAGAGAGAAGCTAGGTATAGATTAAGAGTGTTTTTCTCAAGCTTAAGTGTGTAATTGATCTTTTTCTAATACAAGCTAGTGGTGAGTTTTATTCCGGCCTTGTTAGAAATCCAGGGTTCTCACCTTGTAGCTAATATCTAAATTATGCACCTAAATTTCTGTAGCTTCATAATAGCTATAGAGCTACATTTAGATTAATACCCATCCTACATAAGATTCACTAGAAATTGTTGTATGTGTTGTTGTTTATTATGATAATTTAGCTATTGATATATCCTGGAATTTTTCTTGATGTTATATGTAGCTGTTGATATTCTGCAATTGTTGTTATTGTATCCGGAAAAATGGAAAACAAGAAGATGAATGAGATGATGGATTACTACGACCAAGTGATGGTACGACTACTACATTCCCAAGACCGTATAATAGAGCTCATGTGCGCTAACATTCAGTTGCACCATGAGAAACTCAAAAGATACAAGAAATTCTCTAATGAATTCAAAATTTTGGAGCAAATGTTAAGAAAGATCAAAGTAGTCAAGAAAGAATATCTTCAGGAATGATGCTCAAGAACTACTAAAACCATACAATTCCTTTTGTTATGTTAGGAACTGGCTTTCAACACCTTTAGAATGTGTCCAGATATTTTGGATGGGAAGCCCTTTTGGAAGTAATAAGAACCGATAACAAATTTTGAGTCGACAAAAATGTGAATCTGCTAATTTTGATGTAAATAGTAGATGTTTTGCTTGACATTATTAGTATTTATGACTTGAAGAACTTGTCAGAATGTAACATTATCAAATGTATGGCTACTTAATGTTATTTAAGTAGTTCTTATGGTATTCCTAATGTTGATATTTCCATTATATCAACATATGAAAATGTGTGTTATTCTTACACTAATAACTCAATATATATTCATGTGCACTAATTGAGCACATATCAACTGGACTGTTGTTTCACATATTTTGCTCAATTGTACACCACCGTTTCAAACATGTGAGTGCTAACAATACAAACAATAATTCAGTGTACACCAACAATTCACCCTTTTACTTTTGTCCAGAAATGATCAAACAGACAATTGTATACATTTCAGTGTTAACACCACAACACATTTCACTGTGAGTTATAACACATTACACCATTATACAACATCAATTCCAACATTTGAGGGCTAAAACCGGTACAAATATCCATACAAGCATAGCAACACCAATTCGTACATGGATTTAGTACTTGCCCATAAAATGCCTATGTAATACATACCTAAAATATGGATTCGGCACTTGTTTTAATACTTACAGATACAATACCTAAAATGGATTCAACTCTGATTTTAGTATGCAATACTAGTATACATCACAATGGATTCAGTACTTAACCATACATTACCTAAAACATACATACCATTACAAAACATATGTACAACATTATAGAAAGGATAAACAAGAATTGCAGTACCAATTCACACATGAGGTCTTCATCTTCAGAATTTCATCATCCATCCTTTTATTGGAGTGATTCAACATTTTATTCTTTGTAAAAGTTTCACTACATATGTTTCCTTACCTTCAACAGCAAGATGATAAGGTCTCCACAAATCCTTCATGATGTTCTATGCATAAGCTTCACTACAAAGGGTTGATACATTACAATGAAGATTGATGTCATAATTGTATAAAATAAGGATCTTTGCAATATTACAGCATATTGTAATACCTTGTTGCAAACTAAAAAAAGCTGAAATCCAAAGAACACTGATTCCATTAATCAAAATTAAAAAAGATAGTATTCAAATAAACAGGATGTCAACTTGAATCATACATTTACAAAACCCATAATTTAAGCAACCTTAATTTTACATGAAAACATACATTAACATACATTTACATGGTTCAAGTCCAACAACCCTAACATAAATTCTACCAACACAAATCCTAACATTTTCATAACAAATTGAACCATCATCCACAATTCCAAAAAAAGAAACATCTGTATTGATATTGAATCATAATCGAAGATGAACTCTAACATATATTCTACCAAATCTACTAATTTCAAAGTACCTATCAGAAATCAAATTGATTTTACATGAAAGCCTAAATTATGCGAACAGTGAAATCATAAATCCTACCAGAGATCCAATTAACGATGCCATAGACCTTCGATATCTCCTATTTTGCCTTCTGTTTCTCCTCCATTGCCATCATTTTTGCTGTCCTCTCCTTCTATTTCTCCCCGTTCGCTTTCCGTTTCTCCCCCCTCATATCTAATTTGTAGTTCCTCACCTTCGATTGTTCGTTCTTCATGCTTTCAGAGCTCTCCTCTCCTCCCCTCTCATCTCTTCTTTCTTTCCTATAGCCTGTCATAACGATCCCTTCCAGTCTCAAAGAATTTCATCTTTTCTTTCTTCACATTGTTTAAACTTCAAATTTCAAACATTGCATTTAAATTTTAAAATTGATGTTTTGTGTTATTACAGGAATATGAGTTATTTAATATAAGGGGAACTTGCACACATGAGACATTAAAGGGAGATGTGTATTACTTGTTTATTAATTAAGGGGCAGTTGAAAGCTAATTATTTCTCACCTCTACTTTATGCCTATATGAGGATTCTATGTTTGTCATCATTAAGAAGCGGGAAATTATTGGTTATATGAAATTGTTGGTTATATGAACTAGCCCCTTGGTTCTTGCAACTAATAATTCCTCAGTTTTAATGATAACAAACAACCTCATGAAATAATATGTGTATTGAGGAGATATCGCAGGAAATCAATAGGCCTTTGAGTTAATTAGGTGGATTATGCATAGAACGCAACGAGCTGAAGTAGAGATACAAGAGCGAGACCAACGAGAAGTATAGCGGTTAAAGAGATTAACCAGGAGCAAGGGAGCCAAGTACCACTGGAGGGAACCGAACATGAAGAGTGAAGAATCGAGCTGCAGAGAAGTAAAGCACTATACAAAGAAGAGGCGCTCAAGGGAACCGAATATATTGAAGGGAACCGAGCGCGTATATATGGAAAGAAATCTTTTAAGGCGCTATAGAAGGAAAGATTTGATACGCCAAAGATTTACCAGATTCGAGATCTTAACTTTTGAAGAAGGTTTGTCATTATACTCGGCTAGTTTAGATTTAGTAGTTTATTTATTATTATTATCGTGCTTTTAGGTAACTAGTTCCCGGTGATTATGCCGTAGTATAAATAGTTTAGTTCGTTTACCTTTAACGTTGTTGTTGAACACGAGAGAGAGAGTTCATCTTGATTTAGGACTCATGCAATAATGAGGAGAGTTTAGGAAGAAACTGAGAACTGTGTGTTCGCCTAATAGTTGTAAGTCCTACGAGAAATCAAATCAACAATCGTTTTGGAATTACTTGTTTACTTGTTCTTAGTCTTGTATTTCTGTACAAAAGTTCAATCATTAGTTAGGGCTAAGATCTTCACGATCCACAATTGGTACCAGAGAAGGATCCAATTCCAATACGGCAATGAAGAACTCAGAGTCCAACCTTGGTATGTCCCTCAACAAGCCTCACTAGCTTCGAGATGGAGAAGTTGATTGGTGGTTGGGAGTGCACACGACGTTCATTCAAACCCAAAACTACCAATGTTGGAAAATCATAGAGCTGGGAGACGAGTTGCTTCCAAAGTTGAAGGAAAGAGAACAATTGAAACCAGATCACTACACCAAGATGGAGAAGAACGCAAAAGCTCGACAACTGATTCTGTGTGGACTCACCCGCACTGACATTGACAAAGTCATTGGCATACAAAGGGCCAAAGACATGTGGGAAGCTATCATCTCCATACAAAGAGGGAGCAAAGACCAGAAGGACAACAGAAAGTTCACCCTTCAAAGGGAGTTTCAGTCCTTCAAACAACTCCCTCGTGAAATGGTGTCAGCCTGCTAGTCGCACTTCACAATCCTGATCAAGAAATTGAATGCCTCTGGCGTAATCGTCCCTCCCTCAAAGCAGACACTGGCTGTCATATATGCTATGAGTGAAAAATTCGAGATCACTTGACGAATTTCTCTCATGTCTCCAGACTGTAAGAAGATTCCAGTAGTTGACATATTTTGCAAGTTCTTCGACCAAGAAAATGCTGACTCACTAAAGGGCTTACATGTAAAAGAAGCAGCTGAACAATGCTAAGGCTCACGAAGGTGCTTGAGAAGATGGACATCAATGACGGTGAAGAGGTTGAGGACAATGATACAGAAGTTTCTCTCATGACAAAAATGGTAATGAAATGGTTTAAGAAGGGAGCTGGACTAGGAGAATCATCCTCCTCGGCTAAGCGTGATCTGAAGGAGTATACATTCTATAACTGCCAGGAGAAGAGACATCTTGCCAAGACGTGCACTAAACCAAAATTAGAGGCCACTGAGAAGAAGGCACTTTTCTCAGCATGGGGAGAAGAAGATGATGAAGCTGACCATCACAAAGGATTCCAAGGTCAATGTCTCATGGCTAACGCAGAGGCTCTTTCTTTTGAGGTAAAAACTCTCGATTCCTTTCCTAATTGCTTAAACATGCTTCAAATGAAATACCTTATTAATATGATTAAGGGGCTACTAGAAGATAATGAAGCTTTAGAATTTAAAATCACAGAATATGAAGAGGAAGTTACTGAACTACGTGGTGAATGTCTAGACTTGTCCACTAGGTTAGCTGAAAAAGAAAAGGCCTTAGTAAAATCTAGGGAATTCAGTTGGATGATGAATTCATAGAGAAAGGTTAAGGCTCTTGAACAACCATCAGGTGATGATAATTACTGGTTTTATGGGGAAAAGGCTCATAACATGTATGTGAGCCAAGCCCAAGGGAATGCCACAACATACTATATCCCAAGATTAATGATAGGAAGCCTTTTAGACCTGGAAAGGGAAAATTTGGTTATGTGAAGTACAATGAATGGTGCAGATTTTATGGTAACAATCGTCACACTATACACTCTTGCAAGAAGAAGCAAGCGCTAAGTAAAACGCCATACAGGTCACTCAATCACACCACATGTGAAGTGAGTAGCTTGAATGATGCCTCTTACTTAGAGCATGTCTCTTCATCTATTGTCCAAAGGCTCGATCGTAGTATCTCACCTCATACTAATCAAAAGGCTAATTCACCCATAAAAGTTAAGCTTTGATGGGTTCCAAAAGTTTTATTGCTTATTTGCGGGGAAGCTTGAGCAGCGAGAACAAATGGTACATAGACAGTGGTTGCTCATGTCACATGACCGTAGACAAGGAGAGACTACATAGTTTTCAAGAATATTACGGTGGAAGTGTATCATTTGGTGACAAGAGAGCTAGAGAAATCACTGGACACAAAATGGTACATCTCAATGAAAAAATAGAGATTCATATGGTGAACTTTGTGGAGAACCTTCTCTACAATATCTTAAGCGTAGCTCAACTCTGTGATGAGGGACTAAACGAGGTGACTTTCACTACCTCGAAGTGCTTTGTGAGAAATGGAACTAGTCCGCTGCTTACCTCTCATCTAGATAGACAACATGACACATAGTGCTAATTGCGTCAAGGGAAACCAGGTTAGGAGCTCGTTCAAAGCTAAACAGGACATCGCAACAAAGAAGCCTCTTGAGCTTCTTCATATGGATCTCTGTCGGCCGATGGGTGTTCAAAACCCTGGTAAAGCACGCTACATTTTTGTGATCGTCTATGACTACTCCAGGTTCACTTGGACCTTATTCCTACGCTCTAAGGATCAAGCCTTTTCGCGCTTCATAGAGCTAGTCGCCTTACTCGAGAATTCTCTATCTCTGAAGGTGCGCTCAATAAGATCAGATCATGGAACTGAATTTCAGAATGGAGATATGCTGAGCTACTGCATTAAAAGGGGAATCACTCACAACTTCTCAGTCCATAAGACTCCGTAACAGAATGGAGTGGTTGAAAGAAAGAACTGAACGTTGGTAGAGATGGCGTGCACCATGTTACTTCAAAGTGGAGTCACTCCCTCTCTATGGGTTGAACCAGTAAACACTACATGTTACATCACCAACAGAGCCCTTATTGGACCTTCACTAGGAAAGACTTCGTATGAGCTGATCAAGGGATACACTCCAAGCATATCTCATTTCAGGATATTTGGATGCAAGTGCTACGTGATGAATAATGGGAAAGATAATTTAGGCAAGTTCGATGCATCAAGTGATGAAGCCATTTTTCTTGGCTATGTCCTAGCAACCAAAGCATACAAGGTGTTCAACCAGAGAAAGCATACACGTAGTGTTTGATGAAGGCATGTTTCACTCCTCTTTTTCAAACACCTCTGATCCATTCCTAGAATTCACCACCTTAAAAAGCATCCATAGATATTGATCGAGCCCCTCCTCTTAAAGCCTTAATCCATTCGCCCTTCCCTACACACCCTCACTTCCCTCATGCCCAGACACAGACAATGATAAGTAATCGGACGCCGGACAAAAAGGAAAAGTGTTTGAGAGCAAAAGTGAAAGATGAAAGGGTAAGAAAAAGGGTTTTCACAACAGTATTTAAAGCTAGACAACACAGCAAGAGGCAGCTAACCAGAAGGAGACACGTGTCGCTGGGATTAAAATCTGAGAGGTGTTCTAAAAGTACCACCCGAATTTACCAACACGAAGAGTCAAGCTTTGTGTGTATACAAACAAAGGTTTGAATAGGTGGATGTTCGACACAATAATAGATAGTTGAAAGGCAGTGCACGAGGCCCATAATATCTAGGCCCAGTGGTTGAAAGCCGAAATCCAAATAACCTCAAAATGTCTATAAATAGTACCTTTGAAAAAATGTGCACGGACAGTCACTGTTCAATTTACTACTTTTGGTAAATTGAGAGCTCACACTTCCCCTTCGTATAGAAATATCTGATCTCACACTCCTACCACTATTCATCCTATGCAAGTATTCCTTTGCCTATTTATATTTTCAACACTTTTTCCCTGCATAATTTTCTACACAAGCATACTAACTTCGAATTTACAAATATCTTTTACCTCTGCTTATGAACATTGAATTCAGAAACCTCTTGAGCAAAATGCAATAAAAAAATCTTAAACACGTTACAAACTAATCTTCATACTTTTCTAGTGACCCAACAATCTTCATACATTTTAGATTAGAAGATAAGCTAACCATTCTGGGTTACATGAATAATGAGTATACCCTATTAGTGTCTCAATGGTGTTATATAATAATAATGAAGTTTGGCACTTGCGTCCTTGAGACCGACGTATCTAGACTCTACATGGGAGTTCTTTTCGAATGCTTGAAATATGTTCCAACCCCAATCTTTGTATTTCTTGTTTCCAGTTATGCACCAGAGATAAAACACATACTCTACAGTTTCAGGTCTTAAATGTTCCCTGATGATTATTGGATTTTCAGTCAATCATGCGAGCGCTTTTCCATCCGGTGTTCTCCTCAAACAGGGAACCCAGTCACTTATCACTCTGATCCCAAAAACAGAAGATCCACAAACAATTAACCATTACAGACCAATCAACCTATGTAACAATACATATAAAATTATTACTAAACTGATTGCTAATCGGTTGTGATCATTGCTTCCGAGAATAATTCACCCGTTCCAGGGTGCTTTTGTGCAAAAACGGCTAATTCAAGACAACATCCTTATGGCTCAAGAAATATTTCATTCTTTCCATAAAAGAAGAAGGACAAGACAGGTTGGATGGCAATAAAAATTGACCTTGAAAAAGCATACGACAAACTCCAACGACCATTTATTAAGATTGTCCTGTCTCGGTTTGGGTTTCACGAGACATGGATCCAGCTTATTATGTCTTGCCTTCAATCACCTTCATTTTTAGTCCTCACTAACAACATACCAGGACCTGTGTTCACAACTAAGTGCGGTCTCCGTCAGGGGATCCCATTGCACCATACCTTTTCATTATAGCCATGGAATTCCTTGCACGAACATTTCATCTAGAATCCGAACGTCGGAATCATCGTGTCAGAATAAAACTTACTAGATGGGGTACATGTCTACCCTTCCTTAGTTTTGCAGATGACACTATTATTCTTGCAAATGCCTCTGATAGTAATATGAGATATATTCGGGATACGCTGCATCATTCTCTGAAATATCTGGTCTGACAATTAACTGTCAAAAAGCTCACTACAGACATCTAGAAACATCTCTCAGATTAAAAAACTAAGGCTTGCGTCCATCATTAATGTAAACGTCACCAATGGAATGGAGAAATATTTGGGTATCCCAATTGTTGTTGGTCGAGTTAAAAATGCTTGTTTTGACAAATCCATTGTCAAACTAAATTAACAATTAATTTTATGGAAGGAAAATTCCTTTCTCAAGCCGGTCGACTGACCCTTATTCAATCTAATCTACTATAAAAAACAAACTACCTCATGCAAAGTTTCCTTCTACCTGTCGTGTATTTAAACAGATTGATGACATAAATAGGAATTACTTCTGGAATAAGCATCATAATTCTGGTCCGCCGCTAATTGCATGGGATAGAAATAAGCATCATATTTCTGGTCCAACGTAGGACATCTAGACGACTTTACCTAATGATGTCAGGAGGATTTGGCCGGATGTTGGCTCGGCTTCGGCCACGATCCATCCATTCATCTCACAATTCAAGAGCATTGCCCATAAGGACAATGTGGGATCCGGCTAGGAACAGGTCTGATGGATCCCATTGTTAGCCTTGTATCAAAAATAATGCTCCATGATGTACCCAGAATCATATCCTGATAAATGATCTAATCAGATGGCATTAAGCATAAAGATAGTCATTCGACATAATAGTTCAAAACCTTACGCAGTAGCCTAGCCTTTTTTTACAATTCGTGCACGTTACGTCGGTTATGAGAATCGTGGCTCTCTCTCCAAATTCCTTTTTCAGTGTATACACAGTTCTAGTTCGTTAGACTTCCGATCTTGAGTGTGCAAATTGTATTTACGTTAAAGTTATGTCCTGGAATTCGAATCGTCGGTAACCGTCTCATTAATCTGGTGTTTTCTGAATTAAGGATAGAGATCTGCACTCGCTTATGCATCCTTCATTTATTTGTCAATCGATTCATTATATTTTTGTTCTTAATTCACGTTTTATTTACATATTATATTGCATGCTAATTACAGTTTCTACAGTCTTAAATCATAATTTTCATTGATTACTGTAAACAATACATTAATTTGTTTGTTCAAGTGTATAGAACAGGTATCGAATCAGAACGATCACAAATATTTTTATCCAAAGCTGGTTCAAACTGAATTTCTCAAAATTGGTTTGAAATTTCCAGAAACTTTTTCTCTCTGCATTTCGGGTTTTCAACAATTAGTTCTTAAAATTCCGGAAATTCATAACAACATTTTACAATATTTTTGGAAATTGTACTATTTAAAAACAGAATTTCTACTCCCTCTCTCCCCTTACATAGATCATGTTTCGGATTTTTGAGATAAATTAAGGAAAGAAGAAAAAGAAAATGAAGTGAAAATTAAAATGATTAGAGGAGAGAGATAGAGAGAAGAAAAAGTGGTGATTTAATGAAGAAAGTGTGTGTGAAAAAGTTAATTGAGAAGTTTTAAATTGTATAGAGAAATGTTAAATTGGGTGTAAAATGTTCTTAAAACGAAAATTGTGATTTA
>NW_027367421.1:0-58343 GCF_046119375.1 Phyllobates terribilis | reverse complement strand
GGGATACCAAAGATACAAATCTGGAGTCCCTCTCAAATACCAAAAGACTTGCTTTACATTCACGAGATGCGAAGCCCTTGGATCTGATTATGCATGAGCACACACACCCATTGCAAATAATATATAAGGTCTAGAAGTAGTGAGGTACATAAGAGATCCTACCATACCCTTGTAAAGAGTTGCATCCACCTTGGAACTATCAAGACCAGCGTCTAGCTTAGTGGTCGTTGAGAAAGGGGTTGGTAGTGGCTTAGTATTCTCCATATCATACTTCTTTTGAAGTTCCTTGATATACTTTTGTTGGTGAATTTGAATGCCATTTTGAAGTTGATTTACCTGCAGACCTAGGAAGAAGATGAGCTCACCTATCATGGTCATGCTAAACTTTAAGCTCATTGTATTCTTGAAATCTTCGACTAGTTGCAGGTTAGTGGAGCCAAAAATAATGTCATCAACATAAATTTGGACAATCAGCACATCATCTTTTACCTCTCTAATGAACAATGTCTTGTCAACAAGACCTCCCTTATAATTTTGTTTGAGAAGGTAATCGGACAAACATTGATACCAAGCACGAGGTGCTTGTTTCAGTTAATATATTGCTTTATCAAGCACATAAACATGCTTAGAATGATCTTGATCTTCAAACCCGGGTGACTGCTTGACATAAACTTCCTCATTCAGCTTACCATTAAGGAAGGCAGTCTTAATGTCCATTTGGAATAGCTTAAATTCCTTATGGGCGGCATAAGCAATTAACAAACGAATATCTTCAAGTCTAGCAACTGGAGCATATGTTTCATCATAGTCAATACCTTCTTGTTGGTTACAACCTTGAGCTACTAGTCTAGCCTTGTTGCGCACCACTTCTCCAATATCTCTAGCTTATTTCGGTATACCGAGTGAGTCCCTATTACAATTCGCTCGGCTGGTCTAGTTACGAGACGCCATACCTCGTTTTGCTTAAATTCTTCAAGATCCTCTTGAATCGCAATCACCCAATCCGGATCAAGAAGTGCCTGATTGATATTTTGGGTTCCTGAAGCGATACAAAGCCACAACTAGAATAATGACATTGAGCACTAGAGCGAGTCTGCGTACCTGAATCAAATGAGGATATGATATTTTGTCACTGGATGTTCCTTCATTTGTTGATAGTTTCTCACTTCAATTTGAGTAGAACCAGGAAGAGTGAGAGCAGTGGTCTTTCCTTGAGCGGCCTGCGAGCATTCTGTGACATCTCCTGGACTCGCTTGAAAGTCTTCTATAGTCGCCGACAAGGAAGTCTCATCAGATGTATCTGTAGTAGGAGATTCTGGTCTTGTTGCCTCTTCAGCGACTATTGGAATGACATCATTACTCGGAGGAACATCGGTATTATCATTCTCTTCATCTTTGCTACCTAAATCTGGATCCATAGAAGGAAAGGAAGGAGAAAATGAAATAGGAGATAGATATTGACTAACCTTGATAAATGGATCTTCACTTATGGCTGCACTAGTATCAACATGCCTCTCACATAGATCTATATTCTATACTTGTGGCATGAACATAAATATCCGGTGAACAAATATAGGTCAGGTAATGAACATTGCAAAGACTGTTGATGAACATACTGAATATATAGTCTCACGTAGATCTATATTCTATACTTGTGGCCTGAAAATAAATATCCGATGAACAAATATAGGTCATATAATGAACATTGCAAAGACTGTTACTGAACATGTTGAATATAAAGTCTCACATAGATCTATATTATTCACTTGTGGTTTGAACATAAATATCCGGTGAACAAATATAGGTCACGTAATCAAAATTGCAAAGATTGTTGATGAACACTAAGTCACACATATCTGGTGAACATTTCCTTGTGGTTCCTTCTCTGATCTTTTTTTTTTCCGGGATTGATAGGCTTGTCATGTAAGTTCGTTGATCTTTGTTCTCATTGTTGATAACTACTATCTCCTATGGACATTGTTGCGTCAGGGAATCTAATCACTTCATAATAATGGACAACGTTTAAAGACATTTTTCAGATGATTTTTAGATGAACATGCATAGCTACTGTAATTCCAAGAACATGCACAAATTCAGATTTAGGAACATGATGAACATTAACTTCATTTTTAAGAGAAATAGTTACTGTAATTCCAAGAACATGAACACCTAATTCGTACCTTTGATTATATTCTCTCTTCTCTCTTTGTCCTCCAGCATAGCTACTGTCTTCCAAGAACACGCACAAGTTCAGATTCAGGAACATGATGAGCATTAGCCTTAAAATGGAAATCCTAATCTCCGTAATTCAAGCACAGTTCAGATTCACAAGATCATATTCACGAACTCAATATTGTTTTCGATTTGAAGGTAGAAAAAATCAAGAAAATGCTAGAAGAGTCATAATCGCCCGTAATTGAAATGGAAAACCTAATTCGTACCTTTTTCCTTCTTCTTCTCTCTTCGTCCTCCAACCATGTCTATACGAAGTTAATCTGAGGGAGTTAATGTGAGGAAGTAATTTGTGATGAACGAATTCGAAGGATCGAAGTCCTTGAGAGCTCCGAAACGACGTAGAATGGAGTTTACAGGGGCAGAGAAAGTGAAAGTGAAAGTGAAGAAGGAAAGTGAAAATGACGAGATGGACTGGGGTTTTATGGGCGCGTTATTGCACCTCCCATCAAGAAAGCGCGTGATTGGGTTTTGTGCGAGTTCAGATGTTGACGGGATTTGGAGCTATTAATCACAGTCGTAAATGCAACTCCATCCAACAGTTCCCCCTTTATTCTTTTTTTATCACTAAAGGATACATATAGGAATAGATTCGGACCCTTTTTGAATATTATTATTATATCGTAATTGATTGAATTAGCTAAAGATATTGTTTCCTAACTAGATTGATTCTCTAATATTGCATTAGATATAAGATATGACCTGGGCATCAAATAGGATTGTCTGTATTCATTGAATGATAAGCTTGAACCTATTTCTTCATCTCATGAATGAAAAAAACACCTTTTCATTCACATAGTAAAATACATGTGCTGTAAAAAGTGAAAAAATATTGGAGTAAATGATTCCTCTTTCCAATTTGTGCAAGAAATAAGCTTCAGATAACTTAGAGTTTCACTTACGATTTACCCCCTTTCTTTCTTCTATTTGTACATGTTGAGATAGTATCCCACATCGGAAGTTGGGAGATAAAGTGTCCACTATATAAACTCATGGATTACTCCTCCTATTGTCAATTGGTTTTAGGATGGAACCTCATTGGGCTTGTATGTTCGGCCGGACTGCGTTTATGTGCGCGTACGTGCACGACCCCCTTGTCCGTGTTGGACGTATGACCCATGTAATTTGACATGGTATCAGAGCCGGGATTCGTCCTTGGGCCCACGAGTTGGTTGGGATGTTGGCTATAAAGAGAATGAGATGCCTACCCACACTCGTTTGTTCAAGTGTCAACTGGGCCAGTTGAGGCCCGTTGCACTTGCGGGGGCGTGTTGAGATAGTATCACACATCGGAAGTTGGGAGATAAAGTGTCCACTATATAAACTCATCCTCCTATTGCCAATTGGTTTTAGGATGGAACCGCATTGTTCTTGTATGTTGGACCGGACTATGCTTATGCGCGTGTTCGTGCACGACCCCTTGTCCCACGTAATTTGACAGTACATCACTCTTATCTCCCTCTTTACTCCATCTTCCATTAATGAAGTAAATAACATGAGAGAATAGTAGGCAACGAAATGCACATGGTGGGTGCAATTGAGAAAACAATGAAATTCTCATACCTATACATCAAGTAATATAAGTTAGCCCCTGGGCATCCTACCCCGGCGGTAAGTGGAATTCGAAGGAAACTGTTGTGGCGTGGCGTGTCAATTCCGTCAGAGTTCGAATCCCGCCCCATGCGTAAGGTAGTCTGGCCCGCGTTAACCTCCTCCACGAGCCTGGGCAGGCAGGGTGGGGGCCGCTCAAGGTCAGCGGTGATGGACTTTTTTTTTTAATATAAGTGGTGTGTGGCTTCTGATTTGAATGGTGTAAAAAGTACTAGCTACTTTACAAGCGCTGATCAAACTCAATAAATGTTACTTCAATTGTTTTGGTAGAATAAATGTTGAAATAGGTGTATACTTTATTTTTTTCATTCAACATAGAATACACCAATTTCTCATATTTAGAAGAGACATGGAAATGTCTGTAGCTTTGTTAGTTGACAGAGATGCATGAAATTAATTCGTGGACATTATTCTATTTCTTGCATGTTTTGTTTTTCAAGGGACCAAAGTTGACCATCTATCTCTAAAGTAATTCGTATTAAGAGAAGCGATTCATAAATGGAGTGCAAAGTATGATTATATGTTGACATAGACAAACATCCAAGTATTAGGAATGCACTATTCTGTCTCTCATAACATATGTACTTCTTTGTTTAAAGAAGATGCAAAGATTTATTTTACTTAGAAAGGATTCTTAGTGTTTGGTGCGGAGAACGCAAACAGAGATATGCACCTCCTTTTAAAAGTATAAATCTCGATGTCCTGTCCTTCGTTCCTTTTTTTTACTTTAGTCATAATGGTTCCATCAATGACATTATGGGTCCGTTCGACAATGGCTAAAATTAGATGGAAGTAGATGAAAGTAGCTGAAATTGGGATAATTTCAACTTTTTCCATCTAGGTCATTGCCGAACGCCATTTTTTGAGCAAAATTCCATCTAGAGAAATTTTCATCTACCTTTTTTAAATTCCATCTACTTCCATCTGATTTTTCTTAAATTTTCCATCTCTCAATTCCTAGATGGAAAAAAATTCCATCTACCCTTATTTCATCTACCATTTCATCTATTTTTTTTCATCTACCACTTTCATCTAGATGGAAAAAAAATCATCTAAGTGTTGCCAAACGGAGCCTATGTAAAATGTTAAAAATAATTTATTGATGGAAGATATATTTATCAATGGAAATCAGGACACCAATGAAGATGACGCATTCGAGCCATTCTATTAGAATTTACAAATTGTGGGAATATGTTGAAGCCGATGCATATCGATAGACCTGGTAACCGGGTCGGGCAGATCGAGTTCAGGTAAGAGAGTTTCGGGTTGAGGTTAATTCGGGTCAAATCATTTCAGTCAAACTTTTATCAAGTTACAACAAGTCGGATTATGACAGACTTAATGGCGGGTCAGGTCAGTTGTACAAGTCATTTGACGTGGAAATTTTTCCTTCTTTTTCTACATTTTCCTTTAAAAATATTTTTAAAAAATAAATAAATAAATTTTATTTAATAAAAAAAATTAGTTTTAATATTTTATTTATTTTCATATTTTTGTACTTATATTCTTTATCCGACGGGTCAAACATGACGCAACGGGTCGATTCATACTTTGACCCAGAAGGATACCGTGTAAAAATGTGTCGGGTTTATTTGACCCACAAATGGGTTGGGTCGGTTTTTTCGTGTCGGGTGTATTTTTGTCACATCTAGATATGAGTCATGTTGTGAATTTATGCAATCCGTAACAGAAAAGAGAGAGATTTAGAGCGAATTGCTTTTGTGGATTTCTTATTAGTGAATATGAGATACAAGTAATTCCCAGTCCTAGGGGTCCTTATATAGACCTCTAAACCTGATGTAACCGGCTTGGTTAACATATCAACTGGATTCTCTGACGTATGAATCTTATCCGGAAGGATCCCACCAATAGATGCATGCTCCCTGATTTTGTGAACTTCATAACAATGTACTTTGTCCTGACATGGTACACTTGATTCTTATTTTCCTATATCATGCACTCATCCATCCTTTTTCTCCTGACAAGAAATAGCCTCTTGAATGTTACAAGGATCATCTATACCAACTACAAGATCATAGTTGACCATGTCTTCGTACCGAAATCTGATTGGTGGCTTTCTGACCCGCTTCTCTTTGTTGGAAGCCATGTGTGTTTCTTTCCGTTGATCATCTACCGCTATAGGTAGTTCATCAATTGTTGCTGATCTAGTGCTCGACTCACTAAATTCTCCTTGTGCCTTTCCAGATCTAGTATCATTCTCAAAAATTAAATTCTCTTCTAACCTCTCTTGATGTAACATGATCTGCTCATCAAACACAACATCTCGACTAATCACCCTATTCTTTTCCACTGGATCCTATAACTTGAAGTCTTTCACACCTTTCTCGAAGCCTAGAAAGACGTCCTTCTTGGATTTCAAATCGGACTTTGACCACTCATCACTTGGAACTAGATCATATCTAGGACAACCAAACATCATCAAGTTTGATAAATAAATATCTATCCTAATCCATACCTCTTCAACAACCCTTTTTTCAAGAGAGCTTCGTGTCGATCCATTGAAGATAAACTACCATGTTTATCGCTTCTACCTAGAATTGTTTTGGAAGTCCTTCATTCAACCTCAAACACCTTGCCTTTCCAGAAATAAAACCGTTCATCCTTTCACAAACGCGATTCTCTTGTGCGTCTTCCTCACTATAAAGTTCTTCTTAATACCATGCTCTTAATAAATTTTCTAACATTCTAAATCATTATACTCTGACCCATGTTATGATCTCAAACACTTTGCCTTTCTCCTTGTTTGATTCTCTAGTTCAGCCTTCCAAACCTTGAAATTCCCAAAGACTGCAGATTTCTGCTTCATGAAGTAGTCCTAGACTGTCCTGGAATAATCATCAATGAATATGACATAGTATCCGGTTCCTCCAAATGATTGTGCCCTCGTAGGTCCTATACATTAGAATGCACATAGTCTAAAAGACGCTTTCTGGTTTGTGGACCTATCATAAAGGACATCTTGGACTACTTTTCCATCACACAAAACTTACAAATACCAATGACGTGAATCTCTAGGCCTGCCAAAAGACCTCTCTTGTGAAAGTCGTTCAGACCATGCTCACCATTATGGCATGTGCGGATATGCCATAGAGTTGTCAGATTCAGAAATTGCAGCTGCAGCTCCATGTAAAATATAACTCTTTATCAGGTGGTTGATCTTCTTGATGCAATTTGTTCCTTCATCACCACCATAGCCCCTTACTTACTTCCACGCAGTCTATATCTAGCTTGTACTCGAATCCATTCATGTGTTAAGTGTCCAAGGAGATCAAATTCTTCTTCACATCTAGAATATGGGGCACCTCAGTCAACGATCTGATGATGTCATCGTGCACACGCACCTTGATTTGTCCGATATCTACGATATCACATGTCTTGTTGTTTCCCAATCAAACAAAACCCAAGTTTCCATGTTGACCATTCCCTGAGTGGTGTCATATGGAACAATCACCATGAATCCAGAATCCACGAATATGTATGGCTATCTAACATTGATGAAAGAATATCTAAATCACCGTTGTCTTGACTATCCTTCTAAACCACGTTCGAGACTCTGATAATCCCTCAAAATTCTTCTCATTTCTACGCTTTCTATTTGTGCAATCTCGCTTGAAGTGGCATGTCTTTCTATAACTAAAGCAGACTGCTTTCTTCTTAGCTTTCGACTTAGATCTTAGTTCTCATCATGCCTTCCCCTATCCTGGTTGTTAACATATAATCCATCGGCATGTCTTTCTATTTGTGCTATCTCGCTTGAAGTGGCATGTCTTTCTGTAACTAAAGCAGACTACTTTCTTCTTAGCTTTCGACTTAGATCTTAGTTCTCATCATGCCTTCCCCTATCCTGGTTGTTAACATATAATCCATCGGCATGAGACTTATCTCCACAGCTATGTTTTTGTCGCTCATTATGAGTGAGCAACACATAACTATCTGTCTCCCTACTTATCACATTCTTCACACACATAATTCAAGTTAACAAATTCTCGTACTCTAGGGTTTAACAAAATTATGGAATGATCTTTTTCATCGATCTTCACACCAGATCACCGACTATCTAATTATAGGTACTGGCGTGTTGTACAAAATCTGAACTTTCAGACATCTTCAACCCGTACAACCCTTACTTGAGAAACAATTTGCAAGACAGAGACTTTGACATATACATCTTTTCTATTTTATCCCATACTCTTTAAAAGTTTGGAGATCAATTACCTAATATATAACTTCGTCACCAAGGCGCAGACAAATCATCGTTGTTGTCTTCTCCTGCATCTTGTCCCAATCATCTTACTTGATCACATATTTTTTTTTTCTAACAACGCCCTCTGCATCCCCTGATGTGTTAGCATGTCTTTCACCCTTCGTTGCCAAAGGGAAAAATTCTTTGTTCCATTGTATTGCGAAATCCCAAACTTCAGAGAATTTGCCATTTGAACCTGACTGCTCTAATACGAGTTGTTGGGAATTCATGTTATATTGCGTATTAGAAAAGAGAGAAATTTAAATCAAATCGCCCTTGTTGGTTTATCTGCTTACAGATTATCCCTAGAAGACAAATAAGATAAATATTGTACCATACTGGGCCCGAAACTTAATCGACTCAAATCATAATCGCCCTCTACAATGAGTCAACTCTACCAAAATCTCGCATTTATCCTACTGCTTCTTAATTTTATGTCACATAAAACAAAACATAAATTAGTTATTCTATAACTTCTTTGTTTTAGGATGAAATTTCAATAAGCTTGCATGTCGAGCTCATTTGTACTTATGCTCTCATATATATACGACGTTCCAAACCTATGTATGCCATGAGTTCAAGGAATTTAACACAATTTATTTTTAAAATTTTAATTTACAAAAGAGATCGAGATAAAAAATTTTGTTATTTGAGGTATTAAGAAGAAACGAATATATAGATAGGTAAAAGTATCTTTTTTTTGGTCGAAATATGTAAAAAGCATCTAACTTGTGCACCAAAGATCAATCAAGGAACCCAAATGATACATTGCTCTACATGCTATTGACCGATGCAGGTGAATAGTGATCTACAGAGGTGTACTTTCTTACTTATTTTGTTGAAACATTGCGCTTAACATGAAACATAATGCATACAGCACAAGTCGTTCAAAAGGAAGAACCTTCTTGAAAATGGCGCCATCCAAGGTGAGACCTAGTTCATCATGATGCAAAGTTTTGACCAGGATAGGTTAAAATTTACGAGAATATTTAAGATACCATATTTACATTTATATGAGAACAGTTTCAAAAAATAAAGAAATGGACGTTGTAGAGATCAATAAGAGTTCACAAGTTTAATGTATATATTTGAATTTTAGGAGCGATTGATGTAAACTTCAATTACATATTTTGATGTAGCCCCATATATTTTAACATGTCTGATCACCTGGGCATATATAAGTTATAACCTTGTTCGTTTCATCATTTAGCAAATGAAATTCTGTGTAAGCGATGGCTTTAGGCGAACCATGAGATCGAGTTAGCTGAGACCCTTCAGCCCTATGAGTGAAGACATGGAGCCATACTAATAGTGTTGGCTATATAAATAGCTACATTATACATACTTTTCAATCATAAACATAATTACTCCCATTATTGGATATTTTAAAAAATATCACAGATATTAAAACAATATCTAGTTTAATCAATATAATCCTTAAATTGCAAACAGAGGGAGATAAAACAACCAATAATTAAAAAGGGTAAAAATAAAAATATATAAGTCAATTATGTATAAAGATAATTAATGGTAAACAATTATAAAATATAAAATGCTATTTATTTGCAGACAGAGCATAGTTATTTCTCCAGAGCAAGAAGAACCACAATGAAAATGAGCAAAAGCCTGTTAACCTAGCTTATGAGTTATGACCATGTCTATAAGAGATGGCTAGCTCCTCCATTAGTCATTACCATGCAAATATTTGAAGTTATCATTCATGAGATTTCCTCCTACAATGCCTATATCCGGTGGGTCTGGTTCGATGCTCGTACCATAATTGTAAAGATGGCTATGAAAAGCATCAATCAAGGCTCTATCCCGAGCCTCGATCCAAGCTCGTTCCTCGGCCCAAAGCCTGTGCTCCCGTTCGATCCTTTCGAACTCGTTGTTCCTCCACTCCTCGTCCCTCGACATCCTCTCCTTCTCCTTGCTCTCCACCGCTCTCATCACTTTCTCCAACCAATTCTCTTGAATCTCCATTATCTTCTCTATTTGCAACCCGATGAACTCCTTTATCTTAGACTTCCATCTCCGTTTTCCTCTTCTCTGCGCTCGATTAGGGTTATTGTCATTCGATGATGAGGTTTGTAGCTCCGATGAAGACATTGACAGACTGAATTTACCTTCTGCTTCCTCTTGATCATAGTCATGGTGGCTAGTATTGGCTGTGGACGTCTTCACAGAGGCTGACTGTTGTTGCCCATAGATCGACTCAAGCTGCCTGAAGAATCTGTAGTTCTTGCCGTCTTGTCTACCACCTTTCCCGTCTCTTGTCTTCTTGTAGTACTTGTACAAGTTCTCAAATTTCTCTCTGCATTTCTTCCCACTCCTTTGGTGTCCGTATTCTTCATTCATTATCCTACATCACACCAACAACGAATTTTACAAGAGGGACAAATGTTAATCCATAAAAATGATTTTACAAACTAAATCGGAAGAGCAGGCTAGCTAGGAGTATGCATTCAGAGTGAAACCCTAGCTAGTTAGGAAATCATTTCAGTTCTATCTTGGTCAGTTTCAAATGTAGGAGGAAGTTAAACACAGAAGCATAAAGATGAAGGTATATTGAGTATAATATATAGAACGCGAGTAGGTTACCCATATTGAATCAAGTTTCCTGGGTCCTGGGTACAACATGATTCTGTAAGGCTCAAAACAATATAATCATCATGCTTAATTTTCAAAAAGAACCGATGTTATTGTCCCTTCATTATAGGTTGCAGCCAAATTAAATTGCCACTCTCGGAACAAGTAGTGTTTCCTTATCTCAAACCCCCAAAAGAACATGAACGAAAGTTGTAGAAAAGGGACGAATTAAAACAACCAACATATGTATACGGGTTCACAGTTCTTACTAAAAGAGTTGAAAAAGAGAGAGTCAGAAACAGTTGATATAACTACAATTAAAATAAATAAAGATTTTTAAAAAATCGGGTATGGTTTGATATTTTTTGCGGTGAAGATAGATGGAGCACAACAACTAGGGTCAAGGCAGCGTGGTTGTTGGTTTTCTAAGCCAATTAGGTTAGAGTGATTAATGTTGAAATAAAAACCCTAGACAATTAATTTGGTAGATGTAGAGAAGAAATTAATAAATGAAACCTGGAAACTTGATCCCACAAGGGAGCCTTTTGATTAGCCTCCTTGAACTTATGATCAAGCCTAGATCTCACCTCCAGCAGCGTCAGCGTTTCCTGCCTGAGCCACCTAGCCTTAGACTCTACTTCAGCGGCCGGCGTAGGTCTGGTGGAGCCGGATTGTAAGTCGACTTGGCCAGGTGGAAGGTGACCCCCCATGACCAGCATCATCTCATACGGAGGATGTGGTTGGGAGTACTGGAACGGAGTAAAGGCTCCTCGGGTGGCGGCGTTAAAGTGGCTCTGCTGCGGCGGCGGAAGAAGGTATGGGGTTGCCGACATCATGGGTGTTGCTGTTGGGGAGAACAAGTGCCTCAGATCGCCTGTGCTGCTGTTCTCGTCCATACGTTGTTGTTGTTGTTGTTCACTGTCGTCCATAATAATTGTCGATCAATCTACTATTTCTTTAGCCTAGCTTTGGCGAAGGTTAATAATCAAACGCTTTTGTTTTGGTTGCTTTTGTTAGTGCACTAAGAAATGAATGAGAGAAAAGGAGTAGAGAGAGAGAGCGGGAGAGGCGGATCGTGTCCTTGTTCATGTACAAGGACACTTCAAACATGCATCGTACAAACAACGGGCCCATTCCAAAATTTTACTCACACTAACGTGGATGAGATCATAGAGACTAATTCAAATGATAATATTTATTGAGGTAAATTACAAAGTCTTTGATTTATTCTAGTAATTTTTTAATAAGGAAATAAATAATATCTAATTGAATTATTTGATTTACTTTAGCAATCCACTACTAGGAAACACTAAATTCGCGACGGATTCGCGACGGATTCGCGATCCGTCTCGAAATATATACATTAGCGACGGATATAGCGACGGAACGAAGATCCGTCGCCAATATCTGTAACTCATTCACTCGCTGACGGATTACTACCTATTAGCGACGGAAATCCGTCGCTAATAGGTAGTAGTTTAGGCGGCACCTTGACCGCCTAAAATTACTACCTATTAGCGACGGATTTCCGTCGCTAATAGGTAGTATTTTTGGCGGTACCTTGACCGCCTAAAATTACTACCTAGTAGCGACGGAAATCCGTCGCTAATGGGTAGTAGTTTAGGCGGTGCCTTGACCGCCAAAAATACTACCTATTAGCGACGGAAATCCGTCGCTAATAGGTAGTAATTTTAGGCGGTACCTTGACCGCCAAAAATACTACCTATTAGCGACGGAAAGCCGTCGCTAATAGGTAGTAGTTTAGGCGGTACCTTGACCGCCAAAAATACTACCTATTAGCGACGGAAATCCGTCGCTAATAGGTAGTTTCCGCCAAATATTTCGTAGAAATTCGAATCGACCGCCAAATATATTTTGCGACGGATTTAGCGACGGAATTCCGTCGCTAAATCTTCGTCCTCTATATATACCAGACGCGGATTCATTTTTTGCCAAAGCCTTTCTCTCCTCAAATTCTGCCCTCGTCCTCCCGCTGTTCGTCGTCATTCTCCCGGAGACCACGCCTCCGCCGCCATCAGCCCCATCTCCTCCTCCTACCGGGCCCCGTCTCCGCCCGGCCCCATCTCAGCCTCCTACTGCTGCTCCGCCTCCGCAGAGACCGACGCCCAGCCAGTCGACCGCCGCCAGCCCAGTCGACCGCCGCCCAGCCGCCAGCCGCTTCAAGAGGTTAGGTTTTTTTTGTTTTTGTTTTGGATTTTCTTTTTTTTATATTGTTTTATATATTTAAATTTCGTTATTATATTATAAATAATATGTAAATATGTTAGAAATTTTTTAGAAATTATCGATATTTTTTATGAATTTTATAGACTTTGTTTACAATTATTTAAGATTTTTATAAATTAAATAAAATTAGATAGTATTTTCAGAATTTTTAATGTTTAAAATAAATTATTCTGAATTATATATGTTTTTTAGAAATTGTATAGAATTTATATAGAGTTTTTAATAATTTTTTAGTGTATAAATAGAAATAAATAGAAATATTATGAATTTTAATAATTTATATAGAAATTGTATAGAATTTATATAGAGTTTTTAATAATTTATATAGAAATTTCGTTATTATTTTTTATAGGTTTTTTAGTGTATAAATAGAAATAAATAGGATTTGATAGGTTTTTTTATGAATTATATAGGTTTTTTAGAATTATTATGAATTTTAAAAATTATTTTATAAAATTATTATGAATTATATAGGTTTTTAAAATATTGTAGAAATTATATATTGAATGTTGTGGATTTAGAAATGAACATTTAGAATTTTGTATGAATTTAGAATATTAAAGATTTAAAATATTGTAAAAAATACATATATAGTGTTGTGGATATATATGATTGTTGTATTTAAATATTAAATATTATTCAAATAATGTAAAGATCTTATTAATATGTATGATTAATGCTCGGAATTAATGTAACAAAATAAAATAAATTAGAGATCTTATTAGTATGATAATAAATACTGGTAGCTAGATAGTATCGTTATCTAATAAAACGCACTACAGAGATGAACCAAGATCGTGGTTGGATGTATCAACGACTCACGGGGGGGTTGTTAACTCCCGGCTTTCCCGAGAAAGTGTCAGAGTTTATCCAGTTCGCCACCGATCATCCAACATGTATGAGTGAAGGAAAAATAAAATGCCCCTGTACTAAGTATGCATGTAGAAATAAAAGCTATCGCAATATGGAAGATGTAGAATATCATATTTTGAGAAATGGCTTTGTAAAAGATTATCAAATATGGGTGTTTCATGGCGAGGGGAGCGTGTTGAATCCCGGAGGACAACAACATATCGTATCAGAGAATGATGTCGAGGGGTTAGGATTCTTATCTGGGCATAGAATGATAAATGATGTTGCTGGTCCAGAAGTGTCATTCCAAGACGAGCCTCCGAATACCGAATCGCAGAAATTTTTTGATATGATGCGCGCAGCGGAGCAAGAAATATGGCCTGGTAACAACAAGCACTCTCCGTTTTCGGCATCTGCTAAAATGATGGATATAAAGTGTCGTCATCAGGGTTCGATAAGGTTAATGGACGACATGTGCGAGTTCATACAAGAGCTGCTTCCGGAGGATAATAATATGCCAACCAATTTTGCTAACATAAAAAAGTTGGTTAAGGGTTTGGGGTTACCGGTTGAGGTAATTGATTGTTATCGCCGCAACTGTATGCTTTATTGGGGGGTAGAAGATGCAGATAGAACAGAATGCAAAGTTTGTGGTGAACCGCGGTGGAAGCCCGTTACCCAAGGCAAATCAAAAAGGAGAAAGGCTAGAGTCCCTTATAGGAAAATGTTTTATTTTCCAATAACTCCAAGGCTACAAAGATTGTATGCTTCGAAAGCAACTGCCCAACATATGACCGGTTTCCCGTTCTATACGGGAGATTTTCCGGAAACATTTCTTCCCTGAGGGTAGTGCCTGGCGATTTTTATCGGCCAGCCAAGTAGAATATTATTGGCAAGAATTCAAGGTAATTATTTATCTATTCACTTCACAAATACGTTAATGTACAAGTATCTTATAACAACAAGCATATATTTTACTCTTTTCAGAAAGAGTATATTTGGGAAGACCAATACAGCGAGGACTACATGTATCGTGTCTTTTTGAGACATGCTGGAAACCGGTAAGTTATAAATCACTATCCTTTAAAATATAATTCATTTATTTACTTTGTAATTTTTTGAATAATTTTGTCTTATAGGTACAAAGACGTCCTAAACAAGATGAAGACGGCTGGAAAACCGCATCACGCGGTGAGTGCTGATGTTTGGGCCAGGTGGAAGGCCCATTGGGACACCGAAGAAGAGAAGACGAGGTCCCGCACTGCTCATGCTAATCGCACGAGCGAGCCTGAGGGTCGGGGCACCGGATTGGTGCGACACACGGGGGGATCTCGATCCTTCATTGGGCATTACGACGTCTTGGTTTGATTCTTAACTTTATGTTTTCGATTCGTATAATGAAACTTATTAATTTTATGACATACTAATAATTCGTCTTGTTTTTGATAAGTCCAAGGAGCTTGGTCGTGCACCGACGGCTCCCGAGTTGTAGCGCCACACACACACGTCGAGGAAGGACAAGGACAAGCCTGTCCTTATAGACTCGAGGGCGAAGAAGTTGTCGGTATGTATTTCATAACCTGTATTACGTTATAACTTATTCATTACTATATCTAACTATATATACCATTTTTCATCGGTGATTGTAGGAAGCGCTCACCCAGAAGATTGCTTCCTCGTCCCAGCCATCGACCCAAGAGGGTCAGGATGCGAGTATGGCTGACGTGGACCCGACGCAGGTCTATCTAGAGGTGGAAGGCGTCAACAAGAAGAACCGGGTGTACGGACTTGGTTCAGCGGCCGGGGTATACGTCGACACAAGACGCGGTCGGGCGCGTCATTCCAGGCCATCTCACATCGGTTCGTCCTCTCAGACAAACCAAGAAGATATTCAGCGCAAGATAGACATGGCAGAAGAGCGGGTGCGAGCGGAGATGAATTCGCAGTTGCAATCGCAGTTGCAGCAGATGCGAGCGGAAATGTATACGGAAATGCAGTCACGTTTGCATCGAGACATACATGCGCAAATGTCCGAGTTCATACGAGGTAACGTGACTATGATGAATGCAACCCTTCCACCACAATATCGTCCGCAACAAGTAGAAGAAGAAGAAGAAGAAGAAGAAGAAGAAGAAGAAGAAGAAGAAGACGAAGAAGACGACGATAATGATGACGGCCCCGAAAATTAAGTTTTTAAGAATTTGTATGTTTTTTTTTTCAACGAACGACGTTTATAATGACAATTTCGGTTTAATTTATGATTTCTATGCTTGTTTATGATTGATTTCATAATATTTCGAAGTTTAATAAAAAATTATAAATTGTGCAAATATTAAATCTAATGAAATGAAAAAATCTAAAATTACAAATGGTATTAGACACGGATTTGCGTCGGAAATCCGTCTCAAAATTTAGAGGGTTGGATCACTTTTAGCGACGGAAATCGGTGGCAAAAACCGTCGCACATATCGGTCTCCGGGATGTCAGAATTAGTGACGGATTTCCGTTTCAAAAACCGTCGCTAAAATCGGTCTCCAAGTGTCAAGATTCGCGACGGATTTCCGTCGCCATAGCGTCGCAAAAAATCCGTCTCCTACTTCCACATTTAGCGACGGAATTCCGTCGCAAAAACCGTCGCTATTTTAGCGACGGACCTCCATTCCGTCGCAAATTTCATTTAGCGACTACATGCATTGCGACGGGCTGTTTGCAACGGAATTCCGTCGCAAACCTAAGTTAGCGACGGAATTGGAGATATTAGCGACGGAATTATCCGTCGCTAATATCCTGTATCCTAGTAGTGATCTTTGACTAAGAAAATAAATAATATCCAATTGATTTATTTCCTAATACCACCCCGCAAGATAAACGGCTCATATAACAGTTATAACTTGGAGATGAGATTTGTTGAAGACGAAGTTGAACCAGGCTTGAGTTTAATGGAGTCGGGGTGATTCGATCAAAAGTTTGTCAGAAGTCGGACGACCTGATCTTGAGTTTTGTTGAAGTCGAATGACGCCGATCTTGAGTTTTGTTGAAGTCGGACGACGCCGATCTTGAACTTTGTTGAAGTCGGACGACACCGATCTTGAGTTTTGTTGAAGTCGGACGAGCCCGATCTTGAGTTTTGTTAAAAGTTTTGTAGCGGAAGCATGAACAAAGCAAACAATTTTGATAGATGTTGTTGTCGGCGAGAATCACTGCAGCGGCAACAAGTGTGGGTGAAGGGAAAAAAAAGGATTGTGTATTGGGTTTGGTCAAAGCATAGAAGGCTATGCCAGGATTGAACTGATATACCATATTAGAGAGTAAATTCAAATGATAATGTTTAGTGAGGTGAATTACAATGCTTTATACAGGAAGGTAGAGATATGGAAGATTACAAATTCCTTGATTTACTCTAGCAATCTTTGACTGAGAAAATAAATAATCTCTAAGGTCAATTAATTTACTCTAATAATCTTGGACTAAAAAAATAAATAATATCTAATTAATTTATTTCCTAATACTATAATGGACTTATATGTGTGCCGGGATATCCAAACTTGGTCAACCAGTTATTATATGTTTTCGAATATATTAAGATATAGATATGATGGAGAATCGAATATAATCACACCACCTTATGATACTCACAATTCTCATTTGTATATCATTGATTAAATCTATTTGTGTGGTCTATATTATAACTCAAGTTGTAAGTCTTTAAATGAATGAGAGGTGGATTCCGGTGTGAAGTCCTCTTATGGTGTGAAATGTGAAAAAGTTGAGTCATTAGATTAGAAAATAGAAGGCTGAGATCAAAAGATGTTTTTTAATGAATCCACGCGGTGGAATTTTTGTAATTAATGGTGATTTTTTTTCTTTTTCCTTTTTATGTTTTCTGGTTGATTTTTTCTACCCCTTAAAATTTAACGATTGCATGTTATATGTGAACATTAGGGTGTTATATGTGTACCCGAAAAACTTCACACTTCATACTATAAGTGCACTTCACACCCGATCCTTATTCCTTTAAATGATACACACAAATATTTTGGTACATTTACAAAATAACTCCTTTCTCTACCCTGCGTGCTTTCTTCTTCAAACGAATTCACATCGGTGTCAAGTGTGTTCGATCGATGGCGGTACTGGGATGAAAGCTCCTTCTTTGATCGATGGGGTACTGATACCAGAAGCTCCTCCTCAATATGTTTATGCGCCATTGCACCTTTTCTTACAAGTTTGTAAACCCATAGTTATGTCTCATAAAGCCGATGTATTTTTTGTTCACCCTCTAATTATAATTATGGTGGTGGCCTTGCTAAGATTTAGTGCTTTGAAATTGTTGATCATGGTTTTTTCTTAGGAGTGTAGACATTGTATATAGTGTCAGGTGCTAATTCAAATCTTAGGTAGTTATTTTATCGATTGAAACAGTCTCTACACAAGTAAATTTTTTTATTTAGTATGCATTTCTAAGTTCATGTATATTGTCATAATCTATTAGCTCAAACGGTTAATGTCACTAGTACTTAATTGAGTTGATGTAACACTCATTAAGTGTTATATAAAATTTTAAAGTGTTACTTAAAGTAATAGATAACACGTTATTGGGTGATACATTTATCCGTGTTCCCTAAGGTCTTACGTAACACTTTTGGTGACATATAGTATCACTTTGAAATATTTTTCTATACATCCTTCTAAGTAACACTCTTTAATATTATACTTATATTTTATGAGTGTTATTTATAATTCCTTATGTAACACTTTCTTATCTTTAAGTAACATTTTTAGTCATTTTTTTTAGATACATAGTAATATTTTATTACACATTGTGTATCACTTTTCATGAACTATTATAACACCATGTTAAATATTATGTAACATTTTTCTTTTTAAGAAAGCACCATATTTTGTCATTGTAATTAATATTATTACTATTATTATTCGGAATCTAAATTACATTAGTTTGTTAATATAGAATTTTTTTTTAACATTTGCATCTAAAGTTTTCATATGGTATATGGTATATAGGTAGCGAATGAATAGTTAATAATGATATAAGAATTCATAGTTATAAGAATATCCCAAATATCAACAGCACAAGCAAACCTAAATAAGAAGTGATAAAAGTTAATGACTAGAAAGTGATGTTCATTGACAAAAACCTAAATCAATAAAGTTGGGTACGTCTAATAGACATGAACTATATATAACATATGTAATTTATGCTATAAATGCATATCATGCCTTCAACTAATATATCCGAAAAGACCTCAAAAAATAAACCATGATAATGACATCAAAATCAGTTTTACTTTCTCAACATCCAAAAGTACTTGATCTTTCCATTTGTAATGTACTGAATAGATCATGATAATGATTAATTAAGAATGAAAGTACTACATAAATCACTGTTCACCTCAGTTTGCTCTTGGGAAGAAGTGGACTGTACATTGAAATAGCATTTTCTTCTTGGAATAGGTATGTCAATTCCTACATCAACTAAATGAACTAAACCTTAATTATCTTTTTTACACTACAAGTACTAATCAACATATATAATATACTTTCTCAATGACAAATTTTCCAATGTTGATCTTGTAAATACTAAGTAGGGGCACAACAAACTCTTCTACCGAGTCATAAGAAGCACAAGCATGTTAAACTGCAATCCACTTCAAGCGTGCAGCCCGAAACAATTTCTCCAACTAGATATATTCCACAAGCATTAGAGCTGAAATGAAATAACAAACCGCTTATTAATAACTTGACTTTATAAGAGGAATAAGGGATTTTTAATAGTAAACTTCCTTGCTAGTTCGAGATCAAGCTTTATGATAAGTAAATACATGTATATCATAAAGAAAATTGTTCATGATTCCACGACTGCATGTATCATACTATTCTAAAATTATGATGATTCTACAATTGTGAAGCTAACTCCCCTAATGTGTTTAGGACTAAGAAGCAAAGAAGCAATTATGGGAACAACATAGAACAAATTCTTCTAAATATCATTGTGTTAGTAAAGCTGAGGTAGCTTAACTATGTTCCTTAGTTTTGATGAGATCAAAAGACATTTTATTTGGAACTCAAAGTGTATGCAGAGTTCAAGGTAGCTTGAAGGTAGCTTGAAGGTAGCTTGAAGTGATTTGAAGGTAGCTTAAAGCATTGGAGACAATAATGTTCAGCGAGACCAGGCGAGCTGAATTGGTCAAGCTGGAAGGAGTCTAACTAGGAAGACGATGTTAAGAAACGAAGAAAAAGTTTTGTACACGAGTGACGCGCAAGGAAGGCTGAGAACAAACAAGCACGTGGAAAATGTGTTCTTGATTCAGTGCAAGTGGCACAGAAAGTTTCAGCACGCGTCAGAAACGGTTAGAGCTGGCTTCTTACGTGGCAAGAAGACATTGGGCAGAACAAGAGTGGTTCTGAACGGCCCAACGGAAGCTTCTTGACAGCCAATAGGGAATTAGCACGTGATGAATTCTCTATTGAAGTGTAGCTAGCTTTATTAGAACCTTATATATAGCTTTTGTATAAGCTCGATTATAGGGTGATAGAAAATAGTAATTGAGAGCTTTTGTGTGTACGGCTTTAAGTGATCTTGTGTGAGAGAAGGAGAGAAAAGAGTCCTTGTAAACACATTTCAGAGAAAGTTTTGAGTACAACGAAAGTGAAAATTACACAGAAACTCTCTCTTGTTCGAAACATTGTCTAGCTTCTCTCTTCCGCCATTGTCACGAGTTTAAGCTTCCCTAAGTTCAACTCGTTGGAGAAGCATCGATCCTACAATTGGTATCAGAGCTTGGATCTTCGTTCAAGAACCCAGGTTTCTGCTTCGACTTCTCTTGTTCTTCTCTTCTACGACATCTCTCTCCCTCGATCTTTCCGTCTCAAGAATCAACATCATGCCTGGAGAATCCAACCAACATCTTCTCGGGATCTCGCTCAACAAGCCTCACCTTTTGATCGAAGGCGAGCTTGACTGGTGGATGGCCATGACAAAGAACTACATTCAACAGACCGACTACCAGTGTTGGAACATCATTGAGCATGGTGATGAGAAGGTGGAAACATCGACAACTGCCAAGCCTTGGGGACCAGTAGAGTACGCTCTAATGGAGAAGAACGCTAAGGCTCGCCAGCTTATCCTCAACTCTCTTCAGAGGAAAGACATGGACAAAATCATGAGCATCGCCACCGCTCAAGAAATGTGGAAAGCTGTTCAAGAAATGCATCAAGGGAGTGACGATATGAAGAACAATCGAAAGTTCGATCTACAAAGGGAGTTTCATTCCTTCAAGATGTCTGAATCCGAAAGTGTGTCCAATTACCATTCAAGATTCCAAGTGCTAGTTGATAAGATGAGCGCAGCCGGAATAGTCACTGAACCATGGTCGCTGTCATTAGCATTCATCCGTGGTGTCAACTCTAAGTTTGACACGATCAAGAAAATAATGCTGATGAAGGAAGCCACCAAGACTCTCCCAGTTGCAACTCTTGCTGGGAAATTTCGAGTTCAAGAAATCAAAGACATCGAGCAAGCTACCTCCATCAAAGAATCCAAGGGCAATACTCTTAAGCTCACAAAGGTGCTACAACAACTCGAGAGCGAGACCTCTATCGATGAGGGTGAGGACGCTGAAATAGTGCTGATGACCAAGATGGTCAAAAAGTTCTTAAAAACCAAAGGTAGCTTCAAGAAAGATCAAGGCGCTAAGAGAGACCTGACAAACGTTACTTGCTACAATTGTCAAGAAAAAGGTCACTTAGCGAAGACATGCACGAAACCAAAGGTCGCTGAGAGCCTTTCATCCAGCGAACCTAAGAAAGCGTTCTTCACCACTTGGGGAGATTCAGATGAAGAACTGGATCTTGGAGAAGACAAGCAAGGAAGCTGCCTTATGGCCCAAGAAGAATCTGACGATGATCAACCAGTTCAGGTATCTTCTATCAAATTAAGCGTCCTTCCTAAACAAGATCTTATAGATCTCTGTCAAGGCCTAATTGAGGAAAACGATTTGCTAATGACTCAGAATACTGAATACACTGACGAAATTAGCGTCCTTAAAAAAGAAACATTCGAGATGATCAAAAAGCTTAAGGATGAAACGGTTGTCGTTACAAAATTTTGTGAACTTTGTAAAGGCAAATGCAGCGCCCTTCCATCAGACTCGAATGTTTCAGCGCAACTTGACAGCATCCTGGCTAGAATAGACAAACTAAATCAGTCTATTGAGGCAAAGATTGTCAACCAAACAATGTTTGTCCGATCTAGACCCGGTTTAGGATATACATCTGAGCTTGCCCCCTCTAAAGACTTATCTCTGACTGAAAAGAACCTTAAACTTTCTCAAGATTTACAGTCTTTTAAAAGTAAAAATGACTATCTGGAAAACAAGATAAGGGCACTTGAGCAAAACCCAAAAGACACTAAGTGGTATCATGGGGAACCAGCTCACAAGATGTACGTCAAACAGGCAAGAACTAAGCCCAAGAATATTAAGCTTGAAAAACAAGCGCCCTTCCGTCCAGGAAAGGGTAAGTATGGGTATGTGCGGGGCAACTTGTATTGCACGCACTGTGGCAAAAATGGTCACAGGGTTCATGAGTGCGCTTCTAAGCGAGCTCTCAGAGAAAAGAACCGTGCCAAATATGCGCCCAGGCCACATATAATAGTAGACCTGAATAATCCCTCGTATTATGACCCAATAGAGCCCAAGCATGTTAATAAACCTAGGAAAGCTATACTAGGGGGCACATATACTAACCCTCCCTCGAAGCCCAAGCTTCGATGGGTTTCAAAGCTTTGATTGCTTTCTTTGCAGGTTGAAATGAGAGGAGGTGACGCGTGCTAAATGAAGAACGATTGCCTCTGTCACATGATCTTATATATACAGTCTTTACTCTCATTTCAAGCCACATAAAGGAGGAAGAATCTCCTTCAGGAACATAGCAAGAAAGAGATGCTTATACATTCTCAAAGGGTCCTACTCACAATATGACTAAAGTGGGATGCTATGCTGTTGTAGCGACCCTACTTTAGTCTCAGCGGCCTTGAAGACAGAATCAGCGACCCCTTGCAAGGACGCTCCATCTACTATAGTCTCAGACTAAGGGTCCTACTCTCGCTGTAGCTGAAGCGGGATCCTATACTGTCCAAGCGACCCCCACTTCAGTTCAGCGACCCCCACTTCTGTTCAGCAACCCCCACTTCTGTTCAGCGACCCTTCCAGAAGTTTACGCGACCCTACATCAGTTTCAACGACACTTCAGTGCCCCTCATGCAGCGTCAGCGAGACCTTTGAAGGTTCAAGCGTGCAATTAGAAGACCTAAGCCCCCCTTCAAGGCCTCAGTGAGACTAGTTCATGCTTACACAAGCTCCATCAATGTTTCCGAGAACCCTGTCCATCATGCGAGGACCAAACACATCGATGTTAGACATCATTTCCTTAGAGATCACGTGGAGAAGAAGAATATCAAGCTCACTTTTTGCAGAACTGAGGAGCAAGTTGCCGACATATTCACTAAGACTCTAAACAAGTTGCCCTTCCTCCACCTAAGGTTGCTACTGGGGATGATCCCTATTGACTAAGGTAATCATGGTAAGCATGATAAGTTCCATCCATATTGACTAAATTATTCATATTTGTACTTCATATGGGGAACTCTAGGAATGAGGATTAGTACTATCTTCTTTGTGTGCTTTATATATTTTAGAGGATCATAACAAGCATGACTGCATTTAAGCTTCATTCTTGATTAAGTGTTCATTACTTAGCATGCTTATTCATATTCAACCCTCTAGTAAGACATGATGATCGCTTCTAGCCCATTACTAAGCCAAACGAGATATGATTCATGCTTACGCTTCCCACCATAAATCCCTCTACTCTGTCACGCTTCCAAACCCAACTAGCCACATTTGGAAGTATTCATGAGTGAATATACATGTTTCAGCTTACCCAGAGTGACTTTGTGTGTGTTACATCTCATTTTCCCTGCGTGCAATACATGATATTATACATGTACATTCCATATTTCCTTGTGTAACATTTTTTTGTGTACAAGCTTAATTTTTATTGCCTCAGATTAGTGTGTTGTTATACACATTGTGCTTTCCTTCTATCTTAAGTCACGCTTTCTTAATCCCTGGGTAAGACTGAGTCTGGGTGGTAAGGACGCTGGTACGTGTCGCTTGGAAAGGACGCTGAAAATCTACGTGTTGAGTTGTGCTACACGCGTCTTCATTTTTCATCCATCGTTCAAAACGTGTGAACGTTGGTGATTTAGCAGTTGGCATGTGTACGTTATGCTGGATCCGTGTCAGAATCAGAGAGCCGTTAAGGATTGTGCCGTTAAAATGTGACCGTTGGAGATCTTGTATGTTGAGCACGTTGAGTTTGAGTTACCCTATAAATAGGTATGTAAACCCTATGTTTTTACGTTACCTTATTTTTCTCTCTCACTCCCATCTGCTCTCAGCCTCTATCTCCACACTCTCCATCTTTACTCTCTCATCCTCATCTTTAACCATGACATCTTCCGACTCAACCCAAAGCTCCATTTTAAGCAAGCTCACACCAGATGAAAAGGCCGCTTACCTTGAATTTCTGGCCTCTAAGCAAGCCCAGTCCTCCAAAACCCACACCACCCACACACCTCCACAGCCCACAAAAACACCTTCTACTCAGACCGTAACCCCTCAAACTCAGCCTGCTCTGGATAAGTCATCCCAAGCACATTCGAAAGAGCAAGCTGCAGAGGAGCGCGAGAAATCAAGGTCACCTACCCCAGTGTGAGACCCTCCACCACCTCAGTACATGGAGATTGAAGACTCCCCAGTCAAGCCGAAGAGAAAGCAAGCAGTCTCTGGCTCCGGTGAGTCCGTCTCTCCAAAGAAGGGTAAGGCACTAGCTGGGCTTGAGGATCCGATTTCAGAACCAGAGTTTGAGCCGTTAGCTCACTTAATTTGGACAACTCCAGTTCTACAGCCCGGTGAGTTCACAAGCGCTTCTAAGAAGCGACCTCGCCACATCATTCAGGATGACTCAGATGACGAAGAGGAGGCAGCTCATGAAGAAGAGGAAACTGCCATTGTGGTGTCAAAGTCTGTTCCTGCTTCAACCTCTGCGAAATCCAAAGGAAAAAGGGTACAAGGTACTTCTAGCTCTCAGCTACCTTTAGTTCCAGTTTCTAGACCTCCTATTGCAGCGGGGGTTGCCAAAAGAGCGTTGCTATCGCCAGTCATCACAGCGCAGGAAACTTGGAAGGCGCTGAAGGAGAAATTTGAGCTTGATGAAGCCCTTGACATGCTCAGCTTACAGGGTTGGGACACCCTTGAAGTGGCCCCGACTCGAGCTAATCCATACCTTGTGCGAGCCTTCTACTCGCATATGAAGCCATACGAGTCAGTGGATGCTAACCATCCCAGTGAAAATGATTGTTGTTACATGGAACAAGAAGCCGCTCTTCATCCCAGTTTCGCATCTAGCTGAGGTGATAAACATGGAGACTGGACAGGGCAACTTCAACCATGTTTTGAAGAAAAACTGGCCACGCGGTTCAAGCAAGCTGAAGCACGACCTCTTTGGTGAGTACGCCAATGAAAAAGAGTTGAAGGTAGATTATCTTCCATATGCTCTTCGCATTGTTCATTACATCATTGTGCGAAACATCATGCCAAGGAAAGACAAGCGAGATGTTGTGACGATCGCCGACGGGGTGCTGCTGCACAAGTGCTTGAAGAGGGAGCTAATAGACACTCCTCAAATTATGTTCACCCACATGTACACATCCCTGGCGAATACAAAGGCTGACATTCCCTTCCCTCATTTGGTAGCTAAATTGATGCAGAAGCATCAGGTCTATAGTGCAGAGTTTGAAGAACAGTTTGATGAGGTTTTGTCTGAAAAGACTTTAGAAGATCTCGAGGATGTAGATTCAGATGAGCCCGAGACTAAGCCACCTCCTAGACTGTCGCTGCCTAAGATTGAAGATCAGCCGCTTGCTTCTACTTCATCTGTGACAAATGCTGGTGTTATGCAATCACTTGACAGGATTGAGCGAGCAATTAGAGATGCAGCAAAGGAACAGAGTGAACGACTAGCTTTGATCGCTTATCAACTCACTTAGATAGCTAAGGTTGCAAGCGAGATGCTTCAAGCTAAGAAGGATTAAATGATCAGATCAGCTTACCCAGCTCTCTAAGCCTTTTGTCTAAACCTGCCTATATTTTTGCCTAAGTGTTGTCTGTTTTTGCTTATCAGGGTGATGTATGTTTTTTTAAAATGAATACTATGCTTGCTTTATCATTTTGCACTATTCTTGAATGCTTGCTTGTGTGCTTATCTACGCATACTTTGATCCTATTGATTTTAAGCATGCCTAGGAGTTAGTATACTTAAGGAGTTTCGAGAGTTCCCTATATGTTGTGCTTTGACTGCATTTTTGATGATGTCAAAAGGGGAAATTTTGAAATGTGCATTTATGAATGCTAATCTATTCACCAAAGTCAAGAAGGATTCAAACCCGTGTCTTGATCTTAGGGGGAATGAAAGTCAAGTTGAAGAAAGGTAAGGTGATGTGTAAGCAAGCTTGTTTCAATTGTTCTATCTATTAAGCGAGATATTTTTCAAATCCATATGCTATCTTTGTGAATGAGTCAAATAAGTTTGAAATCATCAAAAAGGGGGAAATTGTTAGTAAAGCTGAGGTAGCTTAACTATGTTCCTTAGTTTTGATGAGATCAAACTTAGACATTTTATTTGGAACTCAAAGTGTATGCAGAGTTCAAGGTAGCTTGAAGGTAGCTTGAAGTGATTTGAAGGTAGCTTAAAGCATTGGAGACAATAATGTTCAGCGAGACCAGGCGAGCTGAATTGGTCAAGCTGGAAGGAGTCTAACTAGGAAGACGATGTTAAGAAACAAAGAAAAAGCTTTGTACACGAGTGACGCGCAAGGAAGGCTGAGAACAAAGAAGCACATGGAAAATGTGTTCTTGATTCAGTGCAAGTGGCACAGAAAGTTTCAGCACGCGTCAGAAACGGTTAGAGCTGGCTTCTTACGTGGCAAGAAGACATTGGGCAGAACAAGAGTGGTTCTGAACGGCCCAACGGAAGCTCCTTGACAGCCAATAGGGAATTAGCACGTGATGAATTCTCTATTGAAGTGTAGCTAGCTTTATTAGAACCTTATATATAGCTTTTGTATAAGCTCGATTATAGGGTGATAGAAAATAGTAATTGAGAGCTTTTGTGTGTACGGCTTTAAGTGATCTTGTGTGAGAGAAGGAGAGAAAAGAGTCCTTGTAAACACATTTCAGAGAAAGTTTTGAGTACAACGAAAGTGAAAATCACACAGAAACTCTCTCTTGTTCGAAACATTGTCTAGCTTCTCTCTTCCGCCATTATCACGAGTTTAAGCTTCCCTAAGTTCAACTCGTTGGAGAAGCATCGATCCTACACATTGTATATAAATAATCGTTTAAACGTAGATGAAATATAGGAAGTCTCTTAACATGATAGAATTCCATAATAATCTTCCCTCACTCTCACAATGAGAAATGCAACTTTACCCATAACTTCTATGTTAACAATATTTACGGAAGTACAATAACATTAACACAAATTATAAATATTAAGAAAATAGAAGAAAACCAAAGCTATGTAAGCCAGACTTGATGCAAATACATTCACCCCCTAAGACTTTAAGACATGAGATAAAAATGATCTGACAATACTCCAGATCTTATATGAACTGAAAAAGGATATAAAGTGCAGTATTATAGTGAGCAAACACAAAGCATTATATGAACCACTTAGGAAAAACAATGAGATCTAATTCTTTAAACTACTACAATCAAAACAGTGCAGAATGTAATATAAATATAACTAATTGAATTCAATTAGGATATAAACTAATAGATACTTCAAACATACTAGTTATTATAAGCAATCCAGATGCGAGCTGATTAGGAACACAAATCTCTTCCCCGTAAACCTCTAAACAACCAAGATAGACACAGTTCTAGTAGTGATGCTAGCCCTACACCACAAACTCGTTAAATGTTGTAACCAATTTAAAAACATGAAGAATAATAATAAAGAGAGACCTGATCTTGGTGGGTTTAGGCCTGTTCTTGTTAAGGATCGACATCTTGACATCATCAGCGGGGTAGAATCTCGGCAAAAGCTTCTACTTCTGACTTATGGTTGTGCTTGGGAAAATATCGATGTTCTTCACCTGTATGGCCCAAAGACCATGCTTGTGGTACATTTGGTGCATGAATACTGCAAAGATCCTTTTTCAATAATCTATGTTTGTACAAGAGTTATATAAAATAGAGAAATCAAGACAGGATCATAACATTGACAATTCAAGTTATATGATACCTTTAGCAGTTACACCTAAATCCCATGCTCTCTAAACCATTAGTTTTTAAACCATAAGATAATCAAAGATTAGTGTATTAAGCATCATTATCCATCAACGAGAAAATACTAAGCACTTGAGATCTTCTATACTCCCCTCTCCCAGAAACACCTTATGTATAACTTATGACAGAACTTCTATTTTCTAATTTGAGGAAAAAATCAGAATTTCAATCCATATGAGGGCAAAAATTTATTAGAGAAAAATCAAGTTTATAATCGTGAAAATAACCCTATGACCAAATAATATCCGAAATAATAAACCTCACCTGTATTCGAAGGAGAGAAACGATGTAGAGTTTTTGAAATAGTATCCTTTTTCTTGTCCCCGCCGCCAAAACATCTCCCAAGCCATCCGGACCGTCTCTCCTTCTTGAAAAGTTGTTGTGACTTATTCATAGGTGTCGTATCAAGCAAGGAGTACGCCTTTTATTAAGCAGAAGGCGACGAAAATTCCTCGTGTATTTGGAGGAATCCACTAGTGGTAGCGCTAGCCAAGATTGATTTATAGGGTTTCTCCTTCAAGCGGATGTAGACAATGGAGTACTTGAAGGTGGAGAAGAGGCCATCCTAGACGGATAAGCTGCCTCAGATACGGCCGGAGTTCATGTATATGGCATGGACGCTACTGGCAAAGTGCTCTCCACTAGGGGAGAAGAGGTGAGGAGTAGAATTTCGCAAGGGATAGAATTTGGTCGAGAGAGCTGCTGACAATCCATTAGGGATTTTATGGTGTGCGAGTAATGGTAGGGTTACATAGTGAGGTGATACGCATAACGGATGTATGATGACACATATACCGGATTTTATGAAGAAAGGTATCCGGATTGTTGTATCATACCGGTTTTTTAGAAAACCAGCATCCTTGTCATCGAATCATACAATTTTTTAATAAACGATATCAGATTACTGGTATTAAAATCTTGTTGTACTGGTGCACATGACTTGAAAGAACTGAATATTTTTCTCTTCAATGTTAAAGTCTAAACTATTTTGTGTGTAAAAATGTTAAGTGTAGAAATTTTGGCAGAAATCTCATAAAGCTATTTAAGTATTATTTAATTTATAAGATTAGGTAATACTATAATCTATTATTATTTACAGTATTAAGTATTTAAAAGTGTTACATTAAAATATTACTTATATTGAAAGTGTTCCTGTAAGTGTTATATTCTTAAAATATATTATCAAAATATTACTTATATATTCAGTTTTTTTTTGTATTTGAAAAAGTGTTACCAACACATGTTAACTAAAGTTACTTGTACAATAGTATGTGTTTAAACACATGGATGTGGGTTCAAATACCATGTAGGTTACATGCTTTTTTTGTGATATGTATTAATTCGTGTCGAGATTAAGAAATTCATTGTTTAGGTCATAAATTTTACAAGTTTATGCTAGAAGTCTTTTAGGTTCTTACTTCTTTTTTCTTGAAGCTTTTTTTGTTCCCTTGTAATAATTTTGTACCATATTCCTTGTTTGGGAAAATGTACTCTAGGTCCATGTTTGCAGTCATATACTACATGTTCATGTAAGGCCGCATAAAGAATCATCATCTCTTTCTTGGTGGTAGTATTCTCTCCCCCTTCTCCTCGCCCAAAGATGGAGTGATCCATGAAACGAAGGAAAACTCTAAACGTTGGATTGGTTATGCTATTAGCCTTAGTCCTCGTAGCATCATAGTCGCCGAAACTAACGGCGCGCCAAAACGGCCGGACTCTGCAAAAGGTGATGCATGATTCTCCCTTAGTACCCCCATTGATAATAAATCTAAATACCATATTAATGGACATCAAGTCGAGCTGCTTATCAACATTACCAAGACGGAATTTGCAAATCCCGTCACTAACTCCCGGAACGCTCATCAGATCACGCTAAAGAGTACTTAGGAACTCGAGTGTGAGACTCCTATAAGTAGGCTATCAGAGACAAATGAATCTTGTCCACCTCAAATCTCGGCTAACAATTCAATATCATCCCAAATACCGATGAGCTCAAAGTCTAGAAGTCATGTCGGTACCATCCTCCTCTTCTTAATAACCTCAATTCGAGTGGTGCTCTTAGCAGATCTGAACCGAATACACATGGAGGCGGGAAATTCTTACCCAACCGGGGAGGAGGAAGGCGGATCGTAGAGAAGAAACATGTACTTTCGCTCTCTTCATACCCCAAAAAAGATACGGTGAAATTCAAGCACCTACACACAAAGAAACAAGCACACCAAGACAAGCAAAGCCACAAACTTGTCGTTCTGGCAAGAATGACCCACAATAATAGCTCAAATTGGCACACCGGGGCCCACAAGAATGCAAGATAATTTTAGACGTTCAACAATTCACACGTGGACAAAATGACAAATGCAACTAAAAGCCAAATTGACATGAAATCACCGCATAAACGATAAATTCTAGCACAAATCAATCAACATAACCATCATACTCCTACAATTCAAACAAATTTCATCCCCAACTCAAACAATTTCATCAAGTGTGACATAAACCCTAGAAATTCAAACCAATTTCAAAGAGTCGAACAGGAATCAAGTAAAAGAGGGCTGAAATTAGGGCAAACCCTAATTGAACACCCTTTGTTTTGCAAGTGGGGTGCGCGGTCTGGCAGAGCAGGGGGCGGGGCGCGGCTCCTGCTGGTGGTGCAAATGCAAGAGGCACGTCTGGTGGTGGTGGATGGGAAACGTGTCGGTAGTCGGAGGAGAGGAGATGACAGATTGTAAAGTGCGTTCATAGGAGAGGAGAAACAAAGAGAAGGTTGTGCACAATATATATATATATATATATATATGGAAGCACGGCCCAAAACTTGGCCTGCAACTCGGTCGGTTTTCGGGCCGAGTATCCCCCTGGGTGATGTACAAGGCCGGGTACTCGGTCCGGTTTCATGCTGAGTAACTAGCTGTCACTTTTTTTGTAAGTTAACCTTTCTTTTGGAATTTTTTATATTTTTATATTTTTGTATATATAAGTAATGAGACGGAAATACATAACGGTGGGTTGTCTCTTACAAAGCGCTTGTTTTAGGTCGTTAGCTTGACCGTCCTTACGTCCCTAGTGATTCCGGTAAAGGTAGAGAGAAGCAACCTTCTCGAATGAATCTCCAATGATGTACTTTTTCAAGCGTTGTTCATTCACCATGAATTGTTCCGTGCCTCGCTCCATATTTTGATTGCACCATGTGGGTACACATTGCGTACTTGGAACACGCATCTCCAACAATAATTTAGTTTGTCCGGAAAAAGCATCAAGAAGGAGTTGAAGAGCAAGACAAGGTCACCTTCTTGAATTTCTCTCGAAATGATATGCTTGCCATGCCATCTCTTAGTACGCTCTTTGTAGATCCGAGCGCTCTCATAAGCATCCAACCTTAGCTCTTCCAACTCTTGTGATTTTAGCATAATCTTCTCACCGGCTTCTTTAATGTCATAATTGAACAGTTTGATTGCCCGATAAGCCTTGTGCTCCAACTCTACCGGTAAGTAACAAGACTTCCCATACACAAGACGATAAAGGGTGGTGCCAGTAGGAGTATTGAAAGCCATCCTATAAGCCGAAACAGTATCATCAAGCTTCATTGACCAATCCTTACGGGATCGGGAAACCGTTTTCTCTAGTATGCTCTTGATCTCTCGGTTAGAGACCTCAACTTGACCACTTGTTTGAGGCTGGTAAGAGGTTGCAACCTTGTGAGTCACCTCATGCTTTTTCAGCAAAGCCTCAAACATCCTCTCAATAAATTGTGTACCTATATCATTAATCAGAACCCTCGGGGTCCCAAATCTAAGAAACATTACCTTGTTGAAGAACTTGGACACAACCCTTGAGTCATTTGATGGAGAGGCGATAGCTTCAACCCACTTAGACACGTAATCAACTATCACAAGAATGTACTTGTTAGATAAAGACAGCGGAAAAGGTCCCATGAAATCCACTCCCCATAGATCAAAGATCTCAACCTCCTGAATGTCTTGTAGAGGCATCTCATTCCTCCAAGAAATGTGACCAGTGCGCTGACAAACATCACAAGAAGGAATAAAGAGGTGCACATATTTGAACATCGAAGGCCGATAGAGAGCTGAATTAAGAATCTTGGAGGTAGTCTTAGATGAACTATCATGGCCTCCACATGGTAGAGAACGACAATGAGTGATAACACTCTCTACCTCCTACTCGGAAATACACATTCTAATCACCCCATCAACACACCTCTTGAATAGCAATGACTCATCCCAATAGTAATGCCTAACATCAAACATGAATTTCTTCTTCTATTGAAAGGACGACTTAGGAGGTAACTCGTTGCAAACCAAGTAATTGACAAAATCAGCAAACCATAGAAACTTTGAATTTCCAAACGCCAAGATCTTATCAGTGATTTGGAATAGGTGATCATCAAGAAATGAGTCATCAATGAAAGGTTCATCCTTAGTGCTCTCGAACTATCCAGGAGTCAATCTAGAGAGGAGATCAGCAGCCAAATTTTCTGAGCCCTTTATATCTCTAATCTCCAAGTCAAAGTCTTGAAGAAGAAGAATCCAAAGAATAATTGTCGGTTTTTTCTCCTTCTTGCTCAAGAGATGCCTGATAACAACATGGTTGGATTAGACAACGAATTTTGCACCAACCAAATAGGACCTGAACCTCTCAAAAGAAAACACTATAGAAGGCAACTCTTTTTCTATGGTAGCATAATTAACTTGAGCTTCATTAAGATTTCTACTTGAATAGTAGATAGCATGTAACTTCTTATCCTTTGTTTGGCTAAGAACAACCCCTACATCATGATCACTTGCATCAAAGCCTTCTTCAACTAGCAAATAGAAACAAGACATTCTTCCGAAATCTCAAAGGAAACGTCCTTTAAAATAAGATTAGTGAGAGGTTTTGAATTCTTTAAAAAATCCTTAATGAATCTTCGATAGAACCCCGCATGTACAAGAAAATTTTCACACCCTTGACCGATGTTGGAGGTGGCATCTTCTCTACGATCGCAATCTTGGCCTTGTTGACTTCAATTCCATAATTAGAAACCAAGTGCCATCACACAGTCCCTTCATTTACCAGAAAATGACATTTTTCCAAATTCAAAACAAGGTTAACTTCTTCACACCTTCGTAGAACTCGGGACAAGTTAGACAAGCAAGTACAAAAAAAGTACCATAAACAAAGAAATAATCCATAAAAGCCTCCATGGTATCCTCAATAAAGTCACAAATTATAGACATCATGCATCTTTCAAAGGTACTCGGTGCACTACATAGACCAAAAGGCAATCTCCTATATGCAAATGTGTCATAGAGGCACGTGAACGCGGTCTTCTCTTGATCATCTATATGGATAGGGATTTGGAAGAATCCACTATAACCATCCAAATAACAATAGCTTGAATGATTATATATGATGTAGGGATATCCCTACAATGCTCGGATCTAGAGTTCAATCTTTTCCAAACATCAAGAACAAGTGTCCTAGATGTTATCCTAGCTTGGAAACAAGCTTGGATGCAAAATAGAGATAGAAGTGAAATGAAAACAAAGGGGATAAGTTCTTGAGTGATTCTTAAGCTCTCTTGCAAGCACCTTGGACTTAACCTCAACACAATGCAAGCCTACAAGAAACAAACAAGCTATAACACAACACAACTAGGGGATATACCACCTAGAGCACCATGAGTTTCCCTAATCAAGTTCATACAATAACAATCACACAAACAAGATATAATTGGGCAAGAGATAATGGTTGTTTTCAGTTGTTCAACCAACAAACCAAGGTGGCCTTCAAATGATAGAAAGGAGTCTATGCTCAACTTTTACAACATGTGTTTTTAATCAATTCAAAGGCCCGGAATAATGAGCTATCTCTTGGCTTTTATACCAAGTGAAGGCCGGCCCCTTTGAACCTCATAAATTTCACTTAATTAAGACCAAAATACCCTAAGAAATGTTTCATAAAAAACATAAGGAAGCTTGTGCAAAATGCACTTGAAGATGACATAGCCGGCTAGAGGTCTATCCGGGTATGTCCAAGAGTTTGCTCTTTGTAGCTTGACTTGGTCCAGATATGACCAAGTGTTCTTCATGGTATTTGTAGAGGAGAGATACCTCTTTGACATGTCAAAAGAGTAGAGGCAATGGGCTTCATCTCCTAGTCCATATTGAGAGCTAAAATGGCTTGCCTGATTTGATCTTTGGTCCTCTTAGCCATGGCTCTTGTGGTTGCCCTTTGGGGAGTTGGTGATAGGGATGCTCCTGCATCATTCCCTCCTTCTTTTGAAGGGCCTGACCTCAGGCCATCTTTAGTATTGATGATGGGAGCCTCTTCTTGTTCTTCCCCTTCACTAGCTTCTTCTTTGAATCTGACCTTCCTCCTATGCTTGTTCTTTGCCTCAGCTACCTTTGTGGTTAAGCTCTCCAGCCTCTCTTTGGTCCTTTCATGTAGCTCCTTGATGAGTTTAACCTGGTTCCCTGCACTATGGTCACACTTCTCTTTGCTAGGCAAAGGAATAAGATCAAAGGAGGTTAGAAGGTTAGTACCATACACACACATAGAAGGACTTACCTTGGTGCTTGAGTGTGTGGCCCTATTGTAGGCAAACTCAACATGAGGCCCTATTGAGTGTGGTGCTTCTGATGTTAAGGTGTGGTGCTTGACCAAACTCAGTAGCTTAGCATCCTTGGGTAGAAATTCATCCCTTTGCACTTTCTTGATCACTAGCATGGAGTATTGTCCTTGGAACTTTTCTTGGTGCATTTGTGGGTGGAAACCTCTAAATCGTTCATCTGAGTCTTGAGTGTGCTTCTTGGTCATACATACAAGTCTTGTATCTTTAGGCCACTCATGTATGAGCCAATATTGCACATGTCTTGGCTCCTTGGAGGCTAGTATAGGCAAGTGCAACTTGTTGTCTCGGTTCTTTGCTTTGTGCCTTGACTTCTTGTCCTCGCCAATGGACTTCTCCTTTTCCTTGATCCTTTTGTGTTCTGGAGCCCTAAGAATCTGAGATGGGGTAATATGATTGAGAGTAATTTGCTCATCATTCAACAATAAAGGGTACTTGTTAGCATAACCATCATGCACCACATTGTTACCATCTTGCCAAGGTTTCTCTAAGAGAAAGTGACTTTCTTGCATAGATAGAATGTCAAATGAGATTGTGTTTATGTAATGGTCAAACTTAAGTGTTAACTTACATTTCCCATGTGCTTTAAACTCTACACAATCATTCATCCAATGAAGCTCATAAGGACTAGGGTGCAAAACCGAGACTAGTTGTAGTCCTTGGACTAATTCATTGTTAGCTATGTTGCAACAACTATCTTCATCTATGGTTAAGTCACACACCTTATCCTTAACTAGACACTTACTAGGATACAAGTCTTCTCCTAGGTTATCTTCCACAAGTTTAGTTTGGACCTTAAGGAATTCCTTGCAACTAAGGCTTGCACCTTGTTCATACTCTAGCTCTTCATTATGCACTAGTTCATGCTTATGCTCAACAACATGGTTAAGGTAATTGCCACTTTTATGAATAATTTCAGATTCAAGTTGTCCTAATGCATTGATTATCATTTCCTCCTTTTTAGGACAATCTTTCTCATAGTGACCCCTACCTTGACACTTAAGGCATTCTATGTTACTAGTTCGAGTGTTCATAGAGTGAGAAGTATGAGAGGGCTTAATAGTACTCCCTGAATTGCCCATGGCTTGGCCTTGGGGCTTAGGTGGATCCCTTTGTGGATAGGTTTCCTTGGGTGCTTGGGTAGGGGTGGTGCTTGGCTTGTTATCCCATGGGGTGCTTGATCCCATTGGCCTAGAAGTTGGCCTTGTTGTTTGCACCATCCTAGCCTTCATCTTCCTTTCAAATCCCATGTATGAGGTTGGATCACACTTCCCTTCAAAGCTTGGGATTTTGAACTTCACATTGCCTAGGCCATCATCCTCTCTTTGTCTAGGTTCTTTCCCTTGTTCTTGGAACCTTGGTCTCCTTATTCTTCCTCCTTGCCTCATGTACCTATCCACCTGAAACTCATCAACAAAATCATCACTATATCTATTCACATTAGGAGAATCAAAGTTAGGAAACTCCCTTGAGTGTTGCTTAGGTGATTTCTGTTTTGACGCCAAAGTGGCCAGTCTACTAGAGAGCTCTTGGTGATTTCTGGCCATGGTGTCACTAAGGGCCCGTATGAGTGAGGCTAGGTCTGTTTGAGAGTCCTCTTGGTGATAATGATGGGGTGAGCTAGACATTGTCACACAAACAACAAGCAAAGATGTTAAGTTAGAGTAATAACTTGTGTTTGATTTGTGTCTTCCCTCACACTCAAGGATAGTCTCTCAATCTCTGCTCAATATAGTACCTTATAAGTGTGAAATGATTTGAGTGAAGCTAGATTAAGTACACATAAAGGTGCCAAAGAAACAAGAGTTATAGCATGCAGTTTTGTACTTAGGCAAAAACAGAATTGTGTAAGTGTGTTTAGCTCAAGAGGGGCGAAGGACTATTACCTTAGTCTGAGGTGAACGAGTAGCCCTTGGAGTCCCCTTGTTATTGCCTTCAAAAGTTCCTTGGGAAAGGCTGAGGATTGTGTTTAAGAAAGGAAGTTAAGTAACCACCTTAGGTGTACTACTTCTTTAAGGTTAAAAGGTGGGGTATGGTTTAAGTTGTGAAGGGCACTTGGCAATCCCTTCTCTCCTTCTTCTCTGAGTATTATGACCACTTGGTCACGTTCCAAGTGTTGCAATTGGAGTACACAACAAAAGGTACAAGGTTTAATGTTGAATAGGCAAGCTAGCACGTTACCGGGTACAAAAGTGTGTTGGCAAGCAACTTTGGGTGTGTTTTTCAAGGGGTCAATGGGCTGCAATGGATATGACCTTTCTTGATCCTTGTATTGGAGGTTTTTATAGGTAGGAGGCTCAGGTCAAATCCAAAATGGCACGGCTCAATGAGGCTGCAATGCCTTGGGAAGATGCTAGGTCAACACTTTTTGGGAAAGTAGAAGTAAGTGTGTTGGCAAGCAACTTTGGGTGTGTTTTCCAATGGGTCAATGAGCTGCAATGGATGGGACCTTTCTTGAACCTTGTAGTGGAGGTTTTTCTAGGTAGAGGGCTCAGGTCAAATCCAAAATGGCACGGCTCAATGAGGCTGCAATGCCTTGGGAATATGCTAGGTCAACACTTTTGGGAAAGTAGAAGTGACACTTTACCGCTTTGGGAAAGGTTTTGGCTTTAGTGTTTTGGACAATCTACTCGTGCCTTTGGTCTGATTTTTGCTTCCCTCAACAGATCAAATGTTGTTCTTCATGGGGCTCATGAGTGTTCTTCGTTTGGTGGTGTTTGGATTGAGGGGTGAAGCTCCAAAGTTGGGTTCTTGACCACTTTTGTGAGTGAATCAAGCACCCGGTTTCTCTGCCTCTGGAGTGATTTTGTTTTGCTTGGTCAGAACGATCTACTCGGTGGATTTGGGTGATGTTTGTTGCTGTAGAAAGATCAAGACCTCTACTTTACACTTTTTTCAGAGTGTTCTTGAAGATGGCTGCATGGGGTAGGGCTAAAAAGGCTTGGGAACCGGTGTCTTGCTCGGCGCTAGTTTCCGGGACAAGGCACCGGTGAAGGTGGATGGTTGGTTTTCCCTTGGAAGTTTCGACCTTAACTCAGGGATTTCCTTAGGCAACTCCTCACCTTCAACCTTGGTTTTAGTCCTGCAAAAACTTCAAGCATTCATAATGGTTAGACCAAAAGAACAAGGTAAAGAAATGGCTAGCTTTTGTGGGTTTTCACAATGTTTTTGTCAAGTGTTCTTGCAAGAACTTGCAAGGCACTTGGTTTTGGGTTTTCTATGGTGAACAAAGGATGAACTCACTGAGCTCTGATACCACTTGATGTAGGGATATCCCTACAATGCTCGGATCTAGAGTTCAATCCTTTCCAAACATCAAGAACAAGTGTCCTAGATGTTATCCTAGCTTGGAAACAAGCTTGGATGCAAAATAGAGATAGAAGTGAAATGAAAACAAAGGGGATAAGTTCTTGAGTGATTCTTAAGCTCTCTTGCAAGCACCTTGGACTTAACCTCAACACAATGCAAGCCTACAAGAAACAAACAAGCTATAACACAACACAACTAGGGGATATACCACCTAGAGCACCATGAGTTTCCCTAATCAAGTTCATACAATAACAATCACACAAACAAGATATAATTGGGCAAGAGATAATGGTTGTTTTCAGTTGTTCAACCAACAAACCAAGGTGGCCTTCAAATGATAGAAAGGAGTCTATGCTCAACTTTTACAACATGTGTTTTTAATCAATTCAAAGGCCCGGAATAATGAGCTATCTCTTGGCTTTTATACCAAGTGAAGGCCGGCCCCTTTGAACCTCATAAAGTTCACTTAATTAAGACCAAAATACCCTAAGAAATGTTTCATAAAAAACATAAGGAAGCTTGTGCAAAATGCACTTGAAGATGACATAGCCGGCTAGAGGTCTATCCGGGTATGTCCAAGAGTTTGCTCTTTGTAGCTTGACTTGGTCCAGATATGACCAAGTGTTCTTCATGGAATTTGTAGAGGAGAGATACCTCTTTGACATGTCAAAAGAGTAGAGGCAATGGGCTTCATCTCCTGGTCCATATTGAGAGCTAAAATGGCTTGCCTGATTTGATCTTTGGTCCTCTTAGCCATGGCTCTTGTGGTTGCCCTTTGGGGAGTTGGTGATAGGGATGCTCGGTGCACTACATAGACCAAAAGGCAATCTCCTATATGCAAATGTGTCATAGAGGCATGTGAACGCGGTCTTCTCTTGATCATCTATATGGATAGGGATTTGGAAGAATCCACTATAACCATCCAAATAACAATAGCTTGAATGATTATATATCCTCTCAATCATTTTATCTATTAATGAGAGTGGGAAGTGGTCTTTCCAAGTGGCCTTGTTCAATTTTCTATTGTCAATGCACATTTTCCACCCCATAATATTTCTAGTGTGAATCAATTCATTCCTATCAGTTTTCACAACAATCATTCCCACTAACCCATTCACTATCAAGCATAGGATAAATAAGGCATGCATCAAGCAATTTAAGCACTTATTTTTTCACTACTTCTTTCATGATAGGATTAAGTCTTCTTTGGTGATCAATGGTGGGTTTGTGATCATCTTCCATTAATATCCTATGCATGCACATGGAGGGAATAATTCCTTTTAGATCATCAATTGAGTATCATAGGGCTTTCTTATGCAATCTAAGTTCATGCAACAATTTCTCAATTTCACAATCACTTAGACTAGAATTAACAATCGCGGGATAATTAGAATTAGGTCCAAGGAACTCATAGCTCAAATTAAATGTAAGTGTATTCAACTCCACTTTTGGCGACTCTCGGGTTTCCTCCATGGGGGGGTAACATCTTCACTATCAAGTGACTCAATAACGGTCTCGGGCATCTCTATAGTAGACTCCAAATCTAAGAGCACATCAACAAGTGGGTCTAGATTGTCATCTTGAGTCACACTCTCAGTCAAACAATATTACAAAGGATCATCAATCACGATGACCATCGAGGATTCTTGGGTTTCCGTGTCAACCATATCCAAGCTAGAAACATTATCCTCAAATGCAGGCTGCTTAACAACTTTAGGAAAGTTGAATTCAATTTTCTCTTCCCTAATATTGAATGAGAGAACACCCTTCTTCACATCAATTAAAGCACCCATTGTGAATAGAAAGGGTCGTCCCATTAAATTGAAATAGGAGAATCATCGGAAATATCAAGTACAATGAAATCAATCGGGATGTAGAATCTTCCGATCTGGATGGGATGTCCTCCAAAATACCAACCAGGTGTGGAAGAGATCTATCGGCCATGAGTAGAGTCATCCTCACCGGTCTAGGATCTCCGAGATCAAGCCCCTTGCATATGGACAGAGGAATGTTGCTCACGCTAGAACTCAAATCACACAAGGCATGGTAGGTACTCTTCCCTATCACCATAGGAACACTAAAGTTGCCTTGATCTTCAAGCGCATGAGGAAACTTGTTTTAGATAAGAGCAGTACACTCTTGGCTCAAAGCAACGATGTGGTAATCATCAAGGTTTCTCTTGTTCGATAGGTAATCAACAAACTTTTTTCAGCACCTCCACAAATTTTCCAAATTGGTGATCCATCTGAGCTCTCCTTTGTTGGAAAGGAAGAGGAGGTTGGAATGGTGGTGGTGGCACGTACTTAGGCACTTCCTTTTGCTCTTTCTCTTGAACAACAACTTCTTCAGATTCTTCAATAGCAACACCTTTTTGCTTAAGATCCACCACCTTTGGATCCTCAAGTTGCTTTCCACTCCTCAATGACACAACATTGATTTGTCCTTTTTGATTGGCCTCAGTTTAGCCTAGAAGATGACCATGGGGCCGAGGAGAATTATTTGCATAATGAACATGAAAACTATCATGACTTTCCAATTTTGTGTTTATGTTCTGAAGCTCCTTCATTATCAGTTGAAGCGTAGACTCATCAGATGGTTGGGACCGCTCTTGATTTTGTGGTGGAGGAGGTCTTGGTTGGAAAACGTGGGGATGTCTAGGTGAAGCTTGATTTCCCCCCAAGAAAAGTTATGATGATTCATCCAACCGAGGTTATAGGTGTTTGAATATGGATCATTCCTAGAGCCCTTGTTGAAGTTGTTCATATAGTTTGCCTCCCCTTGGGTTTCACTTTAAACACTAAAATGTTGGCATGATGAAATAGCATGGTCACTCTCTCCACAAAACTAACAAACCACACTAGATGTATCTTTAGACGATGACCATTCCCCATACTCTTTGGACTTCTTAAACGCTAAATTCAGCCTCTTGATCTCTTGTTTAATAGAATCTATTTGAGCTTGTTGGTCTGTCTCAGAATTCACCTCATACAACCCAGCTGTCTTCTTAGGAATTGATCGAGCATTGCTATAATAATGAGTATGTTGAGTGGTTTCATCGATCAAATCTCATGCTTCCTCAATATCCATTGACATGATTAAACCTATAGCTGAAGCATCAATAATAAGTCTAGTAGAATGTCAACTGTATTATAGAATACATGTAGCGAAGTCCACTTCTCTTTCCCGTGATGAGGGCACAACATCAACAACTCCTTGAATCTCTCCCAACCTTCATAAAGAGACTCATCATCTTTCATCCAGAAAACTAGAATCTGATTTCTCATCTTAGCAGTCTTCTTAGGAAGAAAATATTTGGTGAGACATGCCTTGGCTAACTCCTCCCAAGTGGTAATAGAGCCAAGAGGTAAGTCCTTATACCAAGCCTTTTCTCTATCTCGTAGAGAGAATGAGAATGTGCGCAAGAAGAGTGCATCTTGACTCACTTCATGGATCTTCACCGTATCCATAAGCTCAGTGAAAGTGGCCAAATGTAGGTGCGGATTCTCAGAAGGCAAACCCCCAAACTGATTTTGTTTAACCATGTTGATCAAAGAAGGCTTGAGCTCGAAGTTACGAGCTTGCACTGGAGGTCAAACCACACTTGAAACTTTCCCTCGGGGTATATGTAGCTGATCTAAGATGTTATTTGGAAAATCATTATGCTTGTCCCAAGAAAGCACACGACAATGAATCCAAGAAATATACAAAAATTATATCTATCCAAGTGATATATGAACGATAACAACGAAAGATCAAACAGAAAACAAATTCCTTCCTATCTTGCATCTCAATCAATGACTTGATAACATTAGTTCCAACACAATAAACACAATAGTCACAACCCAACCAAAGAAATACCATTTTTGTCATATGTTCCTTCTTTTCCTTTTTCTTCACTTTTTCAAAAAAAAAAAATCCTCTTAACGTGAGTGTTCTCAATTAGTTGCAGCAGCATGTTTCAAGCCCGAGCGAAATTACCACGCCAAGGATCTACTCCTCCCTGCCAAACACTCCAGAATGTCCTCAATTAGTAGCAGCAGCATGTTTCGAACTCGAGCGGAATTACTACACCAAGGATCTACTGCTACCTGTCAACCACTCAAGCAACACCCCAGGGGTTCTCTTTTTGTTATTTTTTTATTTTTTATTTTTTTATGAAGAGGAAAGAAGCAAATATAAACAACATGATAAAAATATGAGATGAGAGGACTTATGAAAATATAGTATCGGTCCTAACGAATCTTAATCAAATTCCACATGCTCAGGTTAATGTCAAAAGCGTGATCAATCATATCATCCTCGTAACACAATTGTAATATTAACAACTAAAGCATATTAAAAATATTCTCAGTCAATGCATCATTATAAGAACTCACAAAGGAACATGCAGGGGAAAGTGATAACCGACACACACGACAAAAAAATCAAAACAAAAAATAAAATAAAATAAAACAAATGAAAAATGCAACTCTAAACAACGTGCATGCAATGCAAAGAAAATACTCCCCTCCCCCAAGCTTAAAACTAAAATTGACCCCATTGTATAATTAAAGAGCAATATGAAGAGAAGTACTCACAATGAACTACTCTTGAGAAGGCGGTCGAGGAGGAAGTCGACCTTTGAGAGAAACTCTCCCCATATTAGGTAGACGGAGAAGATGGCCACCATCCCCCGGATCAAGATCCCAATAAGAAGGTTGCATTATAGAAGTAGAAATCAAGGACTCCTTCAACCTCAAATTGGATGGAAGTGTCTTCAACTCCACTTTTTGTGCCTCTTAAGTCTCCTCCATAGGAGAGACGTCTTCACTAGATAGGGTCTCAATAACGGTCTCAGGCACCTCATTACTAGATTCCAATTCTAAGATCACATCAGCAAGTAGCTCTAGATTGCCAACTTCGGTCACACATTCAGTCAGAAAATACTCCAACGGATCATCAATCAAAATGGTCATCAAGGATTCTTGGGTTGATTTGTCAACCATATCCAAGCTAGAAACATCATCCTTAAAAGCAGGCTGCTTCACAGCCTTAGGAAGGTTGATGCAGGAGCATCCCTATCATCAACTCCTCAAAGAGCAATCACAAGAGCCATGGCTAAGAGGATCAAAGATCAAGTTATACATGCCACTTTAGCTCTCAATATGGACCAGGAGATGAAGCCCATTGCCTCTACTCTTTTGATATGTCAAAGAGGTATCTCTCCTCCACAAATTCCATGAAGGACACTTGGTCATTTGTGGACCAAGTCAAGCTACAAAGAGCTAACTTTAGGACATACCCGGATAGACCCTCTAGCCGGCTATGTCACTTTCAAGTGCATTTTGCACAAGCTTCCTTATGTTTGTTATGAAACATTTCTTAGGGTATATTGGTCTTAAGTAAGTGAACTTTATGAGGTTCAAAGGGCCGGCTCTCACTTGGTATAAAAGCCAAGAGATAGCTCATTTATCCGGGCTTTTGAATTGATTAAAAACACACAAGTTGTAAGTTGAGCATAGACTCCTTTTCTATCATTTGAAGGCCACCTTGGTTTGTTGGTTGAACAACTGAAAACAACCATTATCTCTTGCCCAATTATATCTTGTTTGTGTGATTGTTATTGTATGAGCTTGATTAGGGAAACTCATGGTGTTCTAGGTGGTATATCCCCTAGTTGTGTTGTGTTATAGCTTGTTTGTTTCTTGTTGGCTTGCATTGTGTTGAGGTTAAGTCCAAGGTGCTTGCAAGAGTGAATAAGAATCACTCAAGAACTTATCCCCTCTGTTTTCATTTCACTTCTATCTCTATTTTGCATCCAAGCTTGTTTCCAAGCTAGGATAACATCTAGAACACTTGTTCTTGATGTTTGAAAGGTTTGAACTCTAGATCCGAGCCTTGTAGGGATTTCCCTACATCAAGTGGTATCAGAGCTCAGTGAGTTCATCCTTTGTTCACCTTAGAAAACCCAAAACCAAGTGCCTTGCAAAGTTCTTGCAAGAACACTTGACAAAAACATTGTTGAAAACCCACAAAAGCTAGCCTTTCTTTACCTTGTTTCTTTGGTCTAACCAAGATGATTGCTTGAAGTTTTTGCAGGACTAAAACCAAGGTTGAAGGTGAGGAAGTTGCCTAAGGAATTCCCTAAGTTACGCTTCGGAAGTTCCAAGGAAAAACCAACCATTCACCCGGACCGGTGCCTTGTTCCGGGAACCAGCGCCGAGCAAGATACCGAAAGCCAAGCCTTTTTAGCCCTACCAAACACAACCATCTTCAAAAACAATATGAACAAAGTGTAAAGTACAGGTCTTGATCTTTCTACAGCAACAAAAATCATCCAATTCCACCAAGTAGATCGTTCTGACCAAGGCAAAGAAAATCGTTCCAGAAGTAGTAAACTGGGTGCTTGATTTCACGCACAAAAGTGGTCAAGAACCCAACTTTGAAGCTTCACCCCTCAATCCAAACACAACCAAACGAAGAACACTTATGAGCCCCATGAAGAACAACATTTGATCTGTTGAGGGCAACAAAAATCAGACCAAGGGCACGAGTAGATTGTCCAAACACTAAAGCCAAAAACCTTTCCCAAAGCGGTAAAGTGTCATTTCTCCTTTTCAAAAGTGTTGACCTAGCATATTCACAAGACATTGCAGCCTCATTGGGTCGTGCCTTTTTGGATGTGACCTGAGCCTTCTACCTAGAAAAACCTCCACTACAAGGGTCAAGAAAATTCACATCCATTGCAGCTCATTGACCTCTTGAAACACACACCCAAAGTTGCTTGCAACACACTTTTGTACCCGGGTAACGTGCTAGCTTGCCTATTCTTAATTAAACCTTGTGCCTTTTGTTGTGTACTCCAAGTGCAACATTTGGAACGTGACCAAGTGGTCACAATACTAAGTGAAGACGGTGAGAAGGGATTGCCAAGTGCCCTTCACAACTTAAGCCATACCCCACCTTTTAGCCTTAAGAGAAGTAGTACACCTAAGGTGGTTCACTTAACTTCTTTTCCTAAACACAATCCTCAGCCTTTTCCAAGGAACTTTTGAAGGCAATTACAAAGGGACTCCAAGGGCTTCTTGTTCACCTCAGACTAAGGTAATAGTCTTTCGCCCCTCTTGAGCTAAACACACTTAAACATTCTGTTTGCCTAAGTACCTAAACTGCATGCTATAACTATTGTTTCTTTGGCATCCTTAAGTGTACTTAATCTAGCTTCACTCAAATCATTTCACACTTATAAGGTACTGTATTGAGCAGAGATTGTGAGATTATCTTTGAGTGTGAGGGAAGACACAAATCAAACACAAGTTATTACTCTAACTTAACATCTTTGCTTGTTGTTTGTGTGACAATGTCTAGCTCACCCCATCATTCTCAACAAGAGGAGGTGAACCCTTTGATCAACTCAGAACAAAGTATCACCAACCCTCAACCAGACCTAGCCTCACTCATAAGGACCCTTAATGAGACCATAGCTAGAAATCACCAAGAGCTTTCTAGTAGAATGGCAACATTGGAGTCAAAACAGAAATCACCAAGGAGTTCCCCTAGGATCTTAAGGAACCAGTATGAACCTGGGGAACCCTCTCATGCACACTCCCATGCTCCTATTCCTAGACAAGATGTGAGGATAGGCTCCATCTCACCCATAAACAGACCTGAGCCTATTAGGATACCAACTAGAGAACATGTCTCACCCTTGGCAAGACCATCACCTATGCAATACTCAAGGGAGTTTCCTAACTTTGATTCTCCTAATGTGAATAGATATAGTGATGATTTTATTGATGAGTTTCAGGGTGATAGGAACATGAGATTTGGAGTAAGAGGAAACAGAGGAAGGAGGGTAAGGTTCCAAAGGAATGAGCACCCTTATGGGTATGTTCCTAGGGAATTTAGACATGAGCAACCTTTTGAGCAAGCTCCTAGACATGCCCCAGTACACCATCTAGAACCAGCTCCAAGGCAACCAAGGTATGATCAAGGGTTTGAGCAAGTGCCTAGGCCAAGAGAAGAGGATGGCATTGGCAAGATAAAGGTGAAGATCCCACCATTTGAGGGCAAGTGTGATCCGGACACCTACATGGCATGGGAAAGAAAGATGGACCAAATCTGGTCATGCCACAACTTCAATGAAGAAAAGAAGGTACAACTTGCTATCCTTGAATTCCAAGATTATGCTATGTTGTGGTGGGACAACTTGGTCCAGGAGAGAAGAGAAAGACAAGAGCCTCCCATCCAAAATTGGGATGAAATGAAGAGGGTCATGAGAGGAAGATTTGTACCTGAGCACCATGCAAGGGAGCTAAGGCACAAGTTAGAGACCTTGAGGCAAGGAAGTCAGAGTGTGGAGGAGGTATATAATGCAATGCATATGGCCATGATCAAGGCCAACATCAGAGAAGACCCAATGGCCACCAATGCAAGGTTTCTAAGGGTGTTGAACCCTTCCATCTCCAATGAGGTAGACATGTATCCTTATGAAACTAGTGAACAATTATTTCATAATGCTATCAAGGTTGAAAGGAAGATGAAGGCTAGGATGGTGCAAACAACAAGGCCCACTTCTAGGCCAATGGGATCAAGCACCCCATGGGCTAACAAGCCAAGCACCACCCCTACTCAAGCACCCAAGGGAACCTACCCACAAAGGGATCCACCTAAGCCCCAAGGCCAAGCCATGGGCAATTCAGGGAGTACTTCTAAACCTCCCAATGTGTCTAATACTCCTTACCCTAGATCTAGTAGTTTAGAGTGCTTCAAATGCAAGGGTAAAGGCCATTTCATGAGAGATTGTCCTAACAAGAGAGTTATGTTTTTTAATGCTATGGGACAATATGAATCAGAAAGTGAGCATGAAGATAATGAACCTAGTAATGACCTAGATGTGGACTTAGGGGAAGAATCAGAGGAGATAGGTTATGAACATGGTGAAGTGCTAGTTTGTAGAAGAGTTCTAAGTGTCCAAACTGAATTGGTTGAAGATAACCAAAGGGAGAACATTTTCCATAGTAGATGCATGATAAAAGACAAGGTTTGTGATGTGATTATTGATGGAGGTAGTTGTTGCAATATAGCTAGTAGTGAATTGATAGAAAAGTTAGACTTGCCATCCATATTGCATCCTAGACCTTACAAACTACATTGGATGAATGATTGTGGAGAACTCAAGGTTCACAAGCAATGTAATGTAACCTTTAAGCTAGGCTCATATGTGGATACTATTCTTTGTGATGTCTTACCCATGCAGGCTTGCCATTTACTCTTAGGGAGACCATGGCAAATTGACAATAGGGTTACACATGATGGCTTTTCTAACAAGTACTCCTTCATGGTTAATGGTAAGTTGATTACCTTGAAACCTATGACACCCCTTCAGATTGTGGACGCAGCTGAGGCTAAGAGAGCCAAGGAAAGGGGCAAGATGGTAGCACAAGAGAGGCCTAAGACCAAGGACAAGCCCCTGGTTTCGCACATCTCCAAGTTCCAAGGACAATACTCCATGCTAGTGTTCAAGGAAGTTTCAAGGGATGAATTCCTACCTAAGGATGCTATGCTAATGAGATTGGTCAAGCCTCACACTTTGACATCTGAAGCACCCAACTACACATTGCCTAAGGCTATCCAAGAAGTGCTAGATGAGTTCCATGAGGTGTTTCCACAAGAGCTACCCAATGGACTTCCACCACTAAGATGTATTGAACATCAAATTGATTTCATTCCAGGGCAGGTACTTCCTAATAGGCCAGCCTACAAAATGAATCCTATGGAAAGTAAGGAGGTGGAAACTCAAGTCCAAGAGTTGTTAGAGAAAGGGTACATAAGGGAAAGCATGTCCCCTTGTGCTGTGCCAGTTTTGTTGGTGCCTAAGAAGGAAGGTACACTAAGGATGTGTGTGGATTGTAGAGCCATCAACAACATCACCATCAAGTATAGGCATCCAATTCCAAGGTTAGATGACATGTTAGATGAGCTCCATGGAGCATCTTGCTTCTCAAAAATTGATCTCAAGAGTGGGTACCATCAAATCAGAATGAGGGAAGGTGATGAATGGAAAACTGCCTTCAAAACTAAGTTTGGGTTGTATGAGTGGCTTGTCATGCCATTTGGTCTTACCAATGCTCCTTCAACCTTCATGAGGTTGATGAATCATGTCCTAAGAAGCTTCATTGGGCAGTTTGTGGTAGTTTACTTTGATGACATTCTTATCTACTCAAAGTCACTCCATGAGCATGCCATTCATTTAAGGGAAGTACTATCCAAACTCAAGCAAGTTTCTTTGTATGCTAACCTTAAGAAATGTGATTTCTACTCAGATTCTGTTTCATTCTTAGGTTTTGTAGTGAGTTCCAAGGGTTTGGAGGTTGACAAAGAGAAGATTAAGGCAATACAAGAATGGCCAACTCCAACTAGTGCAACACAAGTGAGAAGTTTCCAAGGGCTTGCTAGCTTCTATAGAAGATTTGTCCAGGACTTTAGCACCATTGCTTCACCCCTTACTGAGCTCACAAAGAAGAACATTGTTTTCCAATGGGGAACCAGCCAAGAAGAGGCATTCCAGGAGCTTAAGGCAAGGCTAACCAAGGCACCCCTACTAGTGCTTCCAGATTTCACAAGGCCTTTTGAATTGGAATGCGATGCTTCTGGAGTGGGCATTGGAGGTGTGCTAATGCAAGGAGGTAAACCTATTGCCTTCTTTAGTGAAAAACTCAAAGGTGCAACTCTAAATTACTCTACATATGATAAAGAGTTGTATGCTTTGTTTAGGGTGTTGAAAACTTGGCAACACTACTTGTGGCCTAATGAGTTTGTCTTGCATACTGACCATGAGTCACTAAAGCATTTTAGAAGCCAAGACAAGCTTGATAGGAGACATGGTAGGTGGATGGAGTTCATTGAGACTTTCCCTTATATTATCAAGTATAAGAAAGGGAAAGACAATGTAGTAGCAGATGCACTCTCTAGGAGGCATACCTTGCTAACCACCCTTGATTCAAAGGTGTTAGGATTCACCTACATCAAAGAGCTTTATAGCAATGATTCTGACTTTTGTGATATATATGTTCATTGCCTTGAAAAGGGACCCTTGGGGAAGTTTTACTTGTTTGAAGGATTTCTATTCAAGGTTGATAGGGTGTGCATACCTAAGTGTTCTCTTAGACTTCTTCTTGTGGAGGAATCTCACAAAGGAGGTTTAATGGGACATTTTGGTAGGGACAAGACCCATGCTATACTGAGTTCCCATTTCTTTTGGCCTCACATGCTCAAAGACATAGAACATATGCTTAAAAGATGCATTGAGTGCCTTAAGGCCAAATCCAAAGTGAAACCTCAAGGTTTGTATTCACCACTACCTATCCCTAGTGCCCCATGGTTAGACATTAGTATGGACTTCATTGTAGGGTTACCTAGGACTAGGAAGGGCAGAGATTCTATTTTTGTGGTGGTGGATAGGTTTATTAAGATGGCTCACTTTATACCTTGTCATAAAACTGAAGATGCAACTAGTGTAGCCAACTTATTCTTTAGTGAGGTTGTTAGACTACATGGCCTACCTAGGACCATAGTTAGTGATAGGGATCCTAAGTTCCTTAGTCATTTTTGGAGAACATTATGGGGAAAGATAGGAACCAAGCTCTTATTTTCTACATCTAGTCACCCCCAAACTGATGGACAAACTGAAGTGACTAATAGGACTTTAGGGACCATGCTTAGAGCCTTGATTAAGACTAACCTTAAAGCATGGGAAGACATTCTGCCACATGTTGAGTTTGCCTACAATAGGGCCACACACTCAAGCACCAAGGTAAGTCCTTTTATGTGTGTGTATGGTACTAATCCCCTAACCCCCTTTGATCTTATTCCTTTGCCTAGCAGAGAGAAGTGTGACTATAGTGCAGGGAACCAGGTTAAACTCATCAAGGAGCTACATGAAAGGACCAGAGAGAGGCTGGAGAGCTTAGCCACAAGTATAGCTGAGGCAAAGAACAAGCATAGGAGGAAGGTCATACTCAAAGAAGGAGATCTAGTGTGGGTGCACCTAAGGAAGGACAGATTTCCCAACTTAAGGACTTCCAAGCTCTCACCTAGAGGGGATGGACCATTCCAAGTGCTAAGAGTGGTTGGTGACAATGCTTATGTCATTGACCTCCCAGAAGAGTATGGAGTCAATCCCACTTTCAACATTGGAGACCTTACTCTTTTCAAGAATGTTGATGCAGAAGCTAGTGAAGGAGAAGAACAAGACGAGGCTCCAATCATCAATACTGAAGATGGCCTGAGGTCAGGCCCTTCAAAAGAAGGAGGGAATGATGCAGGAGCATCCCTATCATCAACTCCTCAAAGAGCAATCACAAGAGTCATGGCTAAGAGGATCAAAGATCAAGTTATACATGCCACTTTAGCTCTCAATATGGACCAGGAGATGAAGCCCATTGCCTCTACTCTTTTGATATGTCAAAGAGGTATCTCTCCTCCACAAATTCCATGAAGGACACTTGGTCATTTCTGGACCAAGTCAAGCTACAAAGAGCTAACTTTAGGACATACCCGGATAGACCCTCTAGCCGGCTATGTCACTTTCAAGTGCATTTTGCACAAGCTTCCTTATGTTTGTTATGAAACATTTCTTAGGGTATTTTGGTCTTAAGTAAGTGAACTTTATGAGGTTCAAAGGGCCGGCTCTCACTTGGTATAAAAGCCAAGAGATAGCTCATTTATCCGGGCTTTTGAATTGATTAAAAACACACAAGTTGTAAGTTGAGCATAGACTCCTTTTCTATCATTTGAAGGCCACCTTGGTTTGTTGGTTGAACAACTGAAAACAACCATTATCTCTTACCCAATTATATCTTGTTTGTGTGATTGTTATTGTATGAGCTTGATTAGGGAAACTCATGGTGCTCTAGGTGGTATATCCCCTAGTTGTGTTGTGTTATAGCTTGTTTGTTTCTTGTTGGCTTGCATTGTGTTGAGGTTAAGTCCAAGGTGCTTGCAAGAGTGAATAAGAATCACTCAAGAACTTATCCCCTTTGTTTTCATTTCACTTCTATCTCTATTTTGCATCCAAGCTTGTTTCCAAGCTAGGATAACATCTAGAACACTTGTTCTTGATGTTTGAAAGGTTTGAACTCTAGATCCGAGCCTTGTAGGAATTTCCCTACATCAAAGGTTGAATTCAATTTTCTCTTCCCCCATAGTGAAGGAGAGAACACCTTGCTTCACATCAATAAGAGCACCCGCAATAGCTAGAAAGGGTCTTCCCACCAATATTGGAATGGGAGAATCAGTAGGAGTATCAAGGACATTGAAATCAATCGGGATGTAGAACTTTTCGATCTGGATGGGAATGTCCTCCAAAATACCAACCGGACGGATCATAGATCTATCGTCCATTAGTACAGTCATCCTCACTGGTCTAGGCTCTCTGAGATCAAGCTCCTTACATATGGAAAGAAGAATTATGCTCACACTAGCACCCAAATCGCCCAAAGCTACCCGGATCTATTCCCTATCATCATATGAAATCGCCCAAAGAAGAATGATGTAGAATGATGCTCACACTAGCACCCAACTTATGTACGTACTATTCCCTATCATCATAGGAACACTAAAGCTACCCGGATCTTCAATCTTAGGTGGTAAATTGTTTTGGATGAGAGTGCTACACTCTTGGTTTAAAGCGATGGTGTGGTAATCATCAAGGTTCCTCTTGTTGGATATGATCTCCTTCAAGAACTTCACATAAGTTGGCATTTTCTTGAGAGCTTCGGTGAATGGAATGTTGATTCAAAGTTTCTTTAACACCTCCACAAGTTTGCCAAATTGGTGATCTAGCTGATCTTGGGCTCTCCTTTGTGGGAAAGGAAGAGGAGGCTTGTAAGGTGGTGGTGGCACATACTTAGGTTCGTCCTTCTCCTCTTTCTCTTGAACCTTAGCTTCCTCAGGATCATTAATAGCAACACCTTTCTTCTTAAGATATACCACTTTAGGATCTTCAAGTGGCCTTCCACTCCTCAAAGACACAACATTGATTTGCCCTTTTTGATTGGCCTCAGTTTGGCCTGGGTGTTGACCATGTGGCCTAGGAGCATTCTTGGCATATTGAGCATGCAAGCTATCATGACTATCCAGTTTTTGTTTATATTTTGTAGCTCCTTCATAATCAGTTGAAGTGTAGACTCATCAGATGATTGAGAACACTCTTGATGTTGTTGTGGAGAGCGTCTTGGGTGGAAACCAGGGGGTGTCTCTGAGCAGCTAGATTTCCTCCCCAAGGGAAATTAGGGTGATTCCTCCAATCAGGGTTAGAGGTGTTGGAATATTGGTCATTCCTAGGACCTCGACTGAAGTTATTCATGTATTCCGCCTCTCCTTGGGTTTCACCTTGAGCACTGAAACGTTGGCATGATGAAATAGTGTGGTCACTTTCTTCACAAAACTGACAAACGACATTAGAGGTATCTTGAGAGAATGAACCAGCCCCTTAATATTTGGACTTTTGAACCGCCAAATGCAGCCTCTTTATCTCTTGTTTCAAAGCATCTATTTGCTTGTTGATGTGTCTCAGAATTCACCTCATACAACTCAGCTGCCTTCTTAGGAAGTGACCGAGCATCACTATAATAATGAGAGTGTTGAGCTTCTTCGATCAAATCCCATGATTCCTCGACATCCATTGATATGATTCTACCTCCAGTTGAAGCATCAATAATAAGTCTGGTAGAAATCTCAACTGCACTATAGAAGACATGTAGCAAAGTCCACTTCTCTTGCCTGTGATGAGGGCACAACATCCACAGCTCCTTGAACCTCTCCCAACCTTCATAAAGAGACTCAGCATCTTTCACCTGGAAGGCTAGAATTTGATTTCTCATCTCGGTTGTCTTCTGAGGAGGAAAATATTTGTTGAGAAATGCATTGGCTAACTCCTCCCAAGTGGTAACAGAACCAAGAGGTATGGCATTGTACCAAGCCTTTGCTCTATCTCGTACAGAGAACGAGAATGTGCGCAAGAAGAGTGCATCTTGAATCACTTCATGGATCTTCACCGTATCCATAAGCTCAATGAAAGTGGCCAAATGTAGGTGTGAATTCTCAGAAGGCAAACCCCCAAACTGATTTTGTTGAACCATTTTGATCAAAGAAGGCTTGAGCTCGAAGTTACGAGCTTGCACGGGAGGTCAAACCACACCTGAAACTTGCCCTCAGTGATTGGGTGTCACATAGTCACCTAAGGTCATATGTGGCTGATCCAGGACGTTATTCGGATGATAATTATTGCCATTCCCAGCCATCTCTTGTTCAATTAGATCGCGTTGTTGTCTTCTTCTCAAGTGAAAAGTATGCTTAGGTTCAGGATCAAAGTCGTTGAGATTATTAGCGCCCAAAACTCGTCTCAGGAGAAGGTAACAAACCTGAGATAAAAGACAAGCGGAAAAAGGTCAAATAACACAAGAGACTTAGTCGAACCAGTTGATAAGGATAAACCTTGATAGGGATAAACCTACCCACAAGCGTATGGGGATCAATTGTAGCTTTTCAAGTCTCATTCCCACGAGGACAAAGTAGTATTTTTGTAACTAAACTGGTAAGCTAAGTCATAAGAAGAGGGTTAGTTGATTATGCTAGGAAAATAAGAAAACACAACTATTGGAATGTTATGTGAATATGAGATATCTAGGATTAAGGATCACCACAAAAACTCCTTGGTAGATTACAAGATGTGTTTATCAAAGAATAGCATGGACTTGTTTGACGATAAGCCATCAAATATATCTACTATATCCTTTCAGACAATAGTAGATGTATCAAAACTCCAACTAACAACCATTGTCCCGCAAAGTTATCAAGTTTAGACTATTAGGCACATAGAAACTAGAACTAGACCGGGTTAACATCCACTTTCATGCTCAGCTATGTCCAACCTAACCTAGGTTTTTATGATTACTTAGATCTCCCCAAGAACAAACAAGTTTATTCGGTTTTAATTCTAAGTAGTTCCAACATAAAAAATCTCCTTTCAGACTCATGCAATGTCTAATTGAAGTCTGTAGATATCTCTTATCAGACTCAACCTAATAGAATTCCAAATAATTATCTCAATCTCAATATGATCCCTAGAATCAAATGCAACAAGAAACCATGCTATCAAAGACAAACACAAGAACAAAAATCTACCAATTCATTGTTGGGATTACCCCAATCCTAGAAATATGGAATTAGCTATGCATAATGGAAGAAACAGTCAAAAACATCATTAATAATAGAGAAATTCATAGATCTAGATGAGAATAAGAGAACTAAATACGTGATTCAATCTAGAATAGAACACTCCAATCTTTGAGAAATCATCAACAATTTGCAAAATGCAAACTAGGGTGCTCACTCAAAGGGTGGCAAAAGAGAGGTAGAGAGAGAGAGATGTGGGGAGAGTGGTCCCAAAACAAGTTCTAAAACAATCTATTTATACCTCTCAAATGATAATACAAAAATAACCCTCAAGAAACCCAAAAGTTACAAGAAAAACCACAAAGAGTCAAGAGTGACTAGCCGACTCGGGCCGATACTCGAAGGAGTTGTAGGCCAAGTATCCCTCTTCCTTGCTTACTCGGGTAGATACTCAGCCGAGGTGCAGGCCGAGTATCCCTCCGTGGACTCCACTTCAAATGTAGCTCATCTCGCTCGTTCTCGTCCTTCCTTGACCCCTTCCGCCTTCAGTTCCCGCCTTGCAAATTCTTTGACTCGAATACCATCATATGAACGCTCATGATCTCCAAGGAAAACGCCTCCAAAACACCTGAAATAATCAAAAGCAAGAGTATACACCAACTCTAAAAAACCTATGAAAATCAAATAAAACAAGACTAGAAACAAACAAAATGACTCTATTAAGACGAAATAAACATGACCTAAACTATACTAAAATGCATGCTATCACATTATTTTCATCAACAGCCATCTCTTGTTCAATAAGATCACGTTGTTATCTTCTTCTCAAGTGAAAAGCATGCTCAGGTTTGGGATCAAAGTCGTTGAAATTATTAGAGCTTAGAGCCTGTCTCATGGGAATGAAACAAACCTAATATCAAATTCAATAGGAAAAGGATCAAATAACACAAAAGACTTAGTCGAACCAGTTGTAAGATACAATTAATACTAGCAAATGTCCTCGACAAATTCGCCAAAAACTTGACGGGACTAAGCCTAACCACGAGTGTATGGGAATCACTGTAGCTTTTCTAGAGTCATTCCCACGAGGACAAAGTAGTATATTTTGTAACTAAACTCATAAGCTAAGCCGTAAGAAGGGGTTTTGATGATTATGCTACGACAATGAGAAAATGAAATTTTTCGAAAGTTATGTGAATGAAAAATATGTAGGATTAAGGATCATGACAACAACTCCTTGATAGATTATAAGATGTTTTTATCAAAGAATAGCATGGACATGTTGGACGGCAAGAAATCAGATAAATCTACTAATTCCTTTCACATAACATTAGACGTATCTAAACTCCAACTAACAACCACTGTTGCGCAAACCTAATCCAGTTTAGGTTCTTTAGACACTTAGAAACTAGAACTACAACGGGTCAAATCCAGTTTCATGCTTAGCTAAGGCCAATCTAGCCTAGGTTTCTATGATTACTTAGATCTCCACAAGAACACACAAGTTTATTCGAGTTCAATTCAACATAGTCTAACATAAGCAATCTCCTTTCAGATCATGCCATGTCTAATCGAAATCTATAGGTATCTCCTTTCAAACTCAACCTAATATAATTCTAATTAATTATCTCAATCAGAATAATAGCCCTACAATCGAATCAAACAAGAATCCATGCAACCAAAGACAACCACAAGATGAAAATCTACCAATTCATTGTTGTGATCACCCCAATCCTAGAAATATGGATTTAGATATTCATAAGGGAAGAAATAATAAAAAAAGATGTAAGAATGGAGAAATCATAAAACTAAATAAGAATAAGAGAAATACTTGATCTAATCTAGAGTAGAACACTCCAATCTTGTAAAAATCTTCAACAATCTCCCAAAATCCAAAAACTAAGGTTTTCAAAGTGGAAAAAAGTGTTTTCACCAAAATTCCAATCTCTCCTAAAAAAACTAGCCCCCCTCCCCAAGTGTAACTCCCCCATGTAATTTCCCAAAATAATCCTCAAATTACAAGAAATTTGCATAGACCAAATCGGTAGGTGAGGGGAAAAGCCTGACTCTGGCTATAACTCGGACGAGTTATTGGTCGAGTTTCCCTATTCTTCCTTCCACTTGAAGTGTAGCTCGTCCTGGCTCGATCTCGTCATTCCTTGACACCTTCTGATTAAGTTCCTTCCTTGGGATCATATCTTCAATCCTTCAACTTGAACACAATCATATGATTGCTTGTGATCTCTAAAGAAACCTACACTATGAAAATCTGTGAAAATAAAATAAAAAAGACTAGAAATAAGCAAAACGATACTATTTATATGAAATAAACATGACCTAAACTAGCCTAAAATGCATGCTATCAGCGGTATGATGTTGTGAATGAAAAAATGGTGTATAAGCTTGTCATGGAAGCTGAACAAATTGGTTTTGAGATCAGAGATATTTCGCCAACCAAAAGGGAGCTGGAAGGTATCAGTCACCCCTTCTTGAGGGGCAGTTCTTCTATGGAAATGCTTAGTAGCCCTCACCAACGAGTAACCCAAGCACCTTAGCCACCAATTTATCGTTGATGGTGAATGGATTTTCGCTCCACAAAAGAAAGGTGACTGTATATGTTTGACCAGTGCCTAAGGTCATAGGATTAAGGTTTGAGTAAAACATTCTGACCTCGTCCATATCAAAGGCGAAGGGATCTTGCTCAAGCTCAGACCATCGGGTGCGCTCAAGATTTGCTACTGTTGAGGCTATGTCGAATTCGTTGGATTTGACAGTTTCCCAAAAGCCTGCTCCGATGATGATAAGATCTATGATGGAGCGTGTTTGGAAATTCCGAGACACATGTGGCAGCGATATATCCATTGGAATGGAGGCCTTGGAGCCGACTACGCTGCTAGTTGGGGAATGTGGATAAGGGATTTTTGAGATGGATGAATGGGAGGTGAAGGGCATATGATTTTCTTGGCCGTGAAGGAAGGGCCTGCAGCGAGTGGCCTTTTGCGTGACTGGCGATACGTTCTATGTTGATCGTCGAGAACGATAGTGTGCTTGGGTGACTTGTTCTCTTCACTGACTCAGATTAGTGCTTGTGGCTGATTCTTTGACCTCAATCTTTGTGAGATCGATCACCTCTCATTTGTTGGAGTTGCTTGACTCAGATTGAGACACCCTGATGGATTGGGTGGGGGTCTATTCTGAGATGGTGGACATTTGGGTTTGTTGGGGAAGGAGGAGGAGAAAAGGCCTTGGTAGATGTAGGAGGAGGGGGAGACGGCCTTTCTTGTGGTGGTGATGGTAGGGGCGGCGGTTTCAGGAGCCGCATGGGAGATGGTGGGAGAAGGGGCTTGTGCCTTGGCTTGGGCTTCTACTAGGGCTTGGGATTCTTGCATCCTTTTCTTAAACGCAAGAAACTCAGCTTATTCTATGGTCTAAATGCATTGAGTGGTCTGTTTAGTGTTTGAGAAGTTGGCCACTTTTTGTGAGTAGGGAGTTGAGAGAGAGTAGAATTGAAGGTAGTGAGAAGGGAGATGAGCATGAAGGTATGGTGATCTAAAGGCAGGGGAGAGATTTGAGATATTTTTGTGAAATCTTGAATAATAAGGTGAAAGGGTCGGTGAAGGGGTATGGGATTAATATGTAAGTAACTTCAACGGTCACAAACATCAACGATCACTGGGCAAAACTTGGAAAATACCTCTTGGTAACTCAATATCTTCAACGGATATATTCTGGGAACTGGGAAAGAAAATCTGAAAGAGGTGCATCATTTGCGTTTTATGAAGTTCGGTTCCTATCTTAGATGGTTGGTCCCCATAAAACATACGGTCGATCCCATAAACAAATGCTAGGTTCCCATCGATATGACTATACATACTCAAAGAGGTATCGGAATAGCTCTTAAACTCAGTTCCCAAACACAATGATAAAAGTAGGCAGACATATGCATACATTTAAATAATGAAATGACAAAGGCACTCACGCAATAAATAAATATGCATATGCAATTAGAATGAGGGAAGAC